>NC_064856.1:32514005-32784005 GCF_024139225.1 Suncus etruscus | reverse complement strand
TTATTTGACTGGTTGGTACAAACACCTGCATCTGAAAGAAAAGAGGGTGGTAGAAACACCTGCATCCAAGATTGTGCATCAATGTTACATTGGTTTATGTTCTTTTTAAGATTGTTTATGTTTGACATATACAGATACAAGGATGACATGACATACTCTTGTGGCAGCTGTCTGCTCAGTATTTTCAGTGAGCCCCTCTAAGCACCAATATCTCTTGTTCTTATTTATTTTACTTTTTTCTCATGAGACAAATCATGGTGGAAATATTTTGGTTTCAACATTTCTAATGAGAAGAGTGAAACATGAGACATTGTAGACTCACAAAAGTCCAGTTTCATCTGTAATCTGAAGGCAGGTGTCTTCTGAATGAAGGATCAGTGGCCAGACATATTCCAAGTGTCCAGCTCAGTTTTACTTTTGATGGAACCTAGGATGTAGTGGAAGTTTTATTTTTAATACAGCACTTGGTAGTAATGGAAAGAGATAAAATTTTTCCACCCTGATTTTTGATTTCACCTTTTTGCTTTCTGCTCCGATATTCTTGACTAATAAAATTTGAGTTTTAAATGGTTAGCATTTCTAAGACATCTATGGCAGGGTCCTATCTGTGTGAGATTGGGTTCAAATTTCCCTAAACCACAGTAAAGGATTCAGAAATGTCTCTTCTTCCTTAGTCTTACCACCTTAACTCAGGGAAAAGCAATATCATTCTTTTCAGGAAAATTACCTTATTTTTTTCTTCCTTCCCAGCACTGGTAGATACCTAGTTGACAAAACAAGGAGAAAGTCTGATTATTTCACACCAGCTCGGTGCCACAGAATTTAGGATGGGGGGGGGGACTGGGCCATAACGGAATGCTCTTTTTTGTGGACATCTTGTAAACCCAGGCTGAGTTCATCCTCTCAGCCTACCTGCCTATTCTTTTTTTTCATGGACTCTTTCTCATAAGGGCATGGTCATTGACCTGGGCAGTTTTACTTACCTCTAAGCACATGCGTCTCTCCATATTTTGTTCCACCGATTTGGTAGAAAGGAAAAGCAGCCAGACGCTTCTCCTTCCTTATTGATTTGGTGACTTGTCCAGTGGCTTCCTTCTTTCTATCGCAAACCTCTCTTGAGCCAGAATAGAGTGAAATATTTATGCATGTTTTAGGAAAATGTTTTTTGCCAGAGCACAGACCTAAGTGTTTGGTTCAAGATGATTAGTTTTTTAGATATGGTGGTGGGATTGAAATAGCACCAACAGAATTCACAAAGACATCCAATGAATGATTTAGATCATTGTCAGATTATCTAATAATGGGCTAGAGGCTAAATATAAACTGCCACTTTTTTTTTTAAATAAAGCTTTATTGGAGCACAACCAGTCATTCATGCCATAATGTCCTTGGTGCTTTGTCACTATAAGTTTTTAGGGAGTTAAGTAGGCACTGTGTGGGCACAATGTCCTGTATATTTAATATTTGGCCCTTGACCAAGTTTTCTGACTGCTGTTCTAGATCTCAGTGCTTCTTTAACGCAAACAAACTAGTTACATGAATCTTATTGTTCAGTTTGAAGGGGGTTGGGGGTGAGGGTGGTCAGAAACTATTTCTAAATACATTTCCAGATCTACAGGTTGTATATTTTGAGTAACATAGTTGTAAACAGTGCCATGTGGCAGAACTTTCTGGAATGATAAAGGTGCTGTGCAGCTGCCCTGGCCTATAATATGGTGGCCACATCCACCTGTGGCTATTGAACACTTGAAATATGGCCTTTGGGACTGAGGAAGGGACTCATTTAATTTCAAAAGTGTTCTATTCAAATAGCCCCAGGTGGCTAATGGCTCCCTTATTGGTCAGACCAGTTCTATAGTCTGGCAAATAAATCCTACATTTGTTGCTTGTTTATAAGGAAACATCTAATCCTGCATGGCTGGCTGAGATTTCTTGTGTTGAGAGAAAGAGAGTGAGAGAGAGAGAGAGAGAGAGAGAGAGAGAGAGAGAGAGAGAGAGAGAGAGAGAGAGAGAGAGAGAGAGAGCGCCTTAGCATTACAGACAAGTTTAGCGGGTATTAAGTCTTGGCTTGCTCATGAGGGAGGGGGGCTCAGAGATACTGCAGTCTGTCCTGAGTCGAATAAACCCCTTTGTTACATTTAAATACCATCATACTATCTTATATACGGAAAAGCATCAGGGTGTTTTATGGTAACAATGCGGCAGTGAGAAAACCCCAGACAACTCTAAAAAGGCACTAATTATTATTATTAGTGTTTTGCGCTAACAATAAATGTCAAATGGAACCCTGAAAACAAATAACTACCTGTCACTAAATGAATGAAAGGCAATTTCAGTAAAGTGAATTAAAACCCCAAACATCCCCAAGCCCAGGCAATGCCAGGCCAGCTCCGCAGACATGCCAGGGAGGAATGTCCTGGCAGTAAAGCAAATGCCTTGAGGCTTACCAGCTCCTGGGTTATCTCGGATGGGAGGACTGAGCTGGACCTGGGTACAGGCATCCTTGGAGCAGCAAGTGGAGGGTGAGACCATCAGGCACCAACAGAGAATATTTATTGGCCAGGTGGCAGCCCTGCAGGGGCGTTATCAGTAAAAAATGACAGTTGGACCATCGAGCTTGGGTGTGTTTCCATGACACATCTCTCTGAGATTTTTCAAAGTGCATTCTGGGTGTCTCCCAAAGAGTATTTTTTAAAAATAAATCGCACATTTTATTTTTTCAAACTTCATTTATCTTTGATATCTGATTGACATATTCAGGACAGTCTAATCCTTTCTGCTGAAGTGAGCTATGGCAAGTCTCTGCAGCAGCAACAATGCACATTATAGAGCATTCCTACCCTGGGAGCAGGGGCCATGTCTCAGCAGCTGCCGGGGAACAGGGACTGGTGGGATCTGGGGTCTTGGGGATGGCAGGCAGGTGGTAGGGTCTGTCTCTTGGGTCTAGGGACAGCAGAATTGCAGAGGCTGGAATATATTTGCTTTCAGCACCACGGAGATTCTGCTGGAAAACCTGGAGCTTCCAAAAAATGTAAGAAGATGGGGCTGGTCGTTTATATTCACCAAGCAAGAAAGAGCCTAGAGGGGTAGAGAGATAATACAGCAGGTAGGACATATGGCTGGCACAGGTTTGATTCCCAGCATCCCATATGACACCCCCTCCCACAAGCTCACCAAGAATGATTTCTAAGCCAGAAGTAAGCCCTGAGCATCACTAGGAGTGTGGTCCCCAAACAAAAAACAAAGATTACCTGATCTGCTACTTTCCTCTTCCTAACTTCTCTCTCTCTCTCTCTCTCTCTCTCTCTCTCTCTCTCTCTCTCTCTCTCTCTCTCTCTCTCTCTCTCTCTCTCTCTCTCCCTCCCTCCTTCCTACTCACCCTCTATCTCCCTCCCTCCCTCTCTCTCACCCCATCTCTCTGATTTTACCCTTCCCTCAGAGTCATGCCATTATTCTAAACAAAAAATTACTAACTGATTCTCAGAGCAAAAAGTTTTCTTTCTTCCTGACCTCTGAGGTGTCCTCTGACTCTTCTGTCCCATCAACTCAGTAACTGGCTATTTTTTGCTCACATATATCTCAGCCCCTGGTATGGAAACACACACACACACACACACACACAAATACACAATTCTCCTTTTCTATAATTATCCACAGTGTCCCACCCCCACTACTTTTTAACCTAAACACTTATTTACCATCTTAGTGATCAGACCATATCAGTGAATAAATAATTTGGTTTGTTTTTAAGCAAATGTAATTCACTTCAAAACATGAGTCCAGTATACATTATTTGTTAAATCCCAAAACTAGAGGCATTTAGAGGATTTACCTTTTTTTTAAATCCTAGCCACAAGTCTGCAGTAAATAATCTTGGATACAGGAATTCTGGGCTGAGGGAGATGGTTAATGTCTTAGATCAAAAAGTCTAGGAAGATGGGGCTGGAGCTATAGCACATATGTATATTTGCCTTGCACACAGCTGACCCAGGAGGGACCTAGGTTCGATCCTCGTAGTCCCATATGGTTCCCTAAGCCAGGAGCAATTACTAAGCACATAGCCAGGAGTAACCTCTAAGCATCACCAGGTGTGGCCCAAAAACAAGAAACAAAAACAAACAAACAAAAAAGATGTTGGGCTATATTTGAACTTAGTAACCTAGAAAGTACTCACTAGGAGCTTCTTCAGCAATGCCCCTCGGGGGTCTGGCAGTTTCCCTGGCCTCTACCACCAGTCACTCTGTGGCACTAGGAATCAAACCTGGGACCCCTGCTTGCAAAGCATTGCTAAGTCAGTTGAGTCATCTGTTTTTATCTTACTTTATTCATATTTTATTCCCTCTGCTTACTTTTTCCCTTATTGTTGATGTTGGTGTGATAACCTCCTCCTGTGGTGCTTATACAGGCTCAGTAGAGGCCACACTTCCTAGCTGGGGTAGGGCCCTGGATTGCTTCTTGGATAATTCCACTGCCAGGCTCAAACAGTGGAGTTACCAGAATTGTGTCCAGCACATGTGGGATTGGGGACTTGAACTCCTGACTATATACTTGCACGGTTCCTCTTGCCTGAGAAGAAATATTCTCTTATTTTGAGTCAAGGTTCTTTGCCTTTACACAGTCATGCTCTTTTAGGGGAAAATTGTCACAGATACTACAGAAAGCTTTATTTATTATCCATGAAACAAATTTTTATATCATTTTTATGTATTGTAATATGTGACTTTAATATTTTGTCAGACATTTAAAAATGTCAACATCTTATTTTATGGGCTGAACAAAAGCAGGGTATGAGCCAGCCTGGCCGGTAGACCATGGTTGATAATAGTTAACTATCGTGAGTAAACGCATGGGCTAAACCCAAGACTTTTTTCTACAAGGATGTGCCAAGGATAGACTCTCCACCCGATCTAAAGCAGACAGAAGAGAGCAGAAAGAAAGAAGAGATGAAGAGAATATTATTTACAAACTGCATTTACTTATATAGCTTTGATTTTAGGTAACTGAATTCAACTCCCCAAGATAATCATTTTGCTATATTTATAAACAGCTATGTATGATTCTTTAGTGATGTGTCTCACTGTTCTTTAAAAATCCACTTTGGGAACTGAATTAAAGAAACAAACACACATATAAAGATATATTGCCAGGAAGCTCTTAGATACTTGTTTACTAGAGAAATATATTCACAGTACTTAAAAGCCAGAGAATTGTGGCTTAATTAAATAATATCAGAATAAAAACTTGTGCAGTTATAAAAATAATTATGTGATTACTTTTTTTATTAACACCCAATGAGACTGAGATATATGAAGAGAAGATTGAAGGTCACAAAGTTTTGGGCTTACATGAACCCACTTTTGCCATGCACTTCACCATGTGTAGACAAAGACAAGGGAAAGTCATAGCCAAATATTTAGATGGAAAAATTATGGAGTTTTTGTTTTACTGTTTTGCCTTTTCTATTTTAGCTAAAGGATTTATTATTAGATGATGTTTCTATAATTAGCACAAACATATAATTATAGAAATAGAATAAACAGGATAATTTGGGGGAATCTCAGTTTTGTGCCATGTATAGAAGAATTCATATAAAAAATGCCCTTAAAATACAGCTCCTCTCAGATTCTTAGAATGTCCGGATGCATCTTTCCATCATCTCTGGAGATACATTTTGAATCTGTGTCTGCTTCAAGTTGGTTGCTTAAATCCTTTCCTTTCCACCTTTCCGCTTTCTTCACCTGCCATTTATCTTCCTGCTGACCCCCGGGAGACTCACAGCAACACAACTTCTCCAAAGCATGACATAGGGGAGCAGTGTGGAGAATATATATATATATATATATATATATATATATATATATAGAGAGAGAGAGAGAGAGAGAGAGAGAGAGAGAGAGAAGGAGAGAGAGAAAGAGAATTTTGATGGCTTTTATTCTTTTTTTTTCTTTCTGCATGTTTCCCTTTTTACCTCTGCACCCCAGGGCCTGTGTGATAACTGGCTCATCACCCTATCAGCCCACAGAGCCACCTTCTCAGTGTCAGTGACAACAACCATACTGGTTATATTTATCTGCCCAAGTTACCAGATAACTCTTGGTATGGAGTCTGTGCTTGGTGAATAATGAGTGAGATCTTCTATCCATTTAAATTAATGGATAGTCCCCCCAACCCCTTCAGCTGTTTTTGTTTGTTTGTTTGTTCGTTTTTGTTTTGGGGCCATGCCCAGCTGCACTCAGGGGTTACTCTGACTCTGCACTCAAAAATTGCTCCTGAAAGGTTCAGGTGACCATATGGGATACTGAGATTGATCCCAGGTGGGCCTCATGCAAGGCAAATGCCCTAACCACTGTGCTATTGCTCCAGCCCACATATTTTTTTTCTGATGGAAAGGGTTACTGTTAGGTCATCTGTGTGTTGGATACCAATGTGCCGCAAAAATAGCCTGCTCACTCTCTTCTATGATCCCTGATCTTGGTGGATCCATTGCTTCCATGATATAGATGTTAATCACATTCTCTTCTCTTCCTAGCAATTTCTCTGGACTCCAAGAGGGACCCATTTCAATGTTTAGCTATGGAGAAACAGGTTATTGCACCTGCAATACCATCTGTAATTTTCAGACAGACACAACTTCTCTATGAGACCACATGGGAAATCTGGTTATGTCTCCCCGATCAACAATGAAGGAAGGGTGAAATGCCTACTTATATTCTCCAGCTGACAGGAACAGCAGGGCACCTCATTGCTGGGAATGGCAGGCTGTTGGACAAATAGACCTGAATTTGAACTCTTACTCAACTATTTCCTAGCTAGTTATTTTAGTTTGAGAAAATTGTGTATCTGTGGCTCCTATTCCCTCATTGATAAAATGAATATTGAAGGTGTGGCAGATATTATTTTTACAAATAACTAAGAAAATGTTCTCTTTTGACTTGTAGAACATGGACATTGCTGAATGTCTATTGATTCAATGAGTATAACCTTTCCTTGAATCTGGGCCAACATGTGACTCATTATAACCAGGAGGATTCGAGCAGATTCTCTGTGCCTTAGGGGGATCTAGGCATTACAGGTGATGCTAAAATTGCTTTTATGGGAGTGGGAGTGATTTAATGAGAAGTCCACATTAGGGACCAGTCCATGTTCTCTGAGGTGGTGGTATTTAGTGGAAACTCAACCAGCATAGTATAGAAGCCACCTGTGGGTAGCTGTTAGCAAACTAAGTGGAGTCCCCAGTATCGGCCTGTATCACTGCCAGAGACTATCCATAGAATCATCTGGGCTTCTAACCAGTTACCACGTAACCCAATTGTTCTAACCACTGTGGAAGAATTCCTAGACTTTGTGGAACCCAGATAAAGTGACCTCTGAACTCTCTCTGATGACCTCTGAGAGCTTAAATATAGACATTTTATCCTTCATTTTGTCCATGATTTCTTTGCTTGGGGCTACTACTGGTTCAATATTTTGGGCTTCTTTCAGTGGTTCTCTAGAAAGTAGGCAGTGCTGAAGATCATGCATGACTTGGGAGTGCTAGAGATTATACCTGAAAAGCCAAAGAGAGCCATTTGGGTTTTCTCCTCTTCGTGATGATTTCTGATGCAGCAATAGCAGGAGAAAAAGAGTGCATTTTTCTATGGGAAAACAAAACCCCATAGAGCAGGCAACACATAATAGGAGCCTCAAAAAGGAACAATTCTATTATTCATATATTTTTCTTCTCTGTATTTGACCAGGTGTGGCAAGGAGGGAGTAAAATGTCAGTATAAAACTAAGTACCTCAAAAACAAAAACAAAAAACAAAAGTAGGCACCTCTGAGACTAGGGCATGGGGTCAAAGATGAAGCCATACAGGTTTTTTTTTTTTGCTCATTTCTGTATAAAGCAATTTGGTTAGAAACCAGTTAGCTATTTGGACGCTCCTTGCATTATAAAATGCCAGGTGCTGGGTTAGAGCCCTGTAGATGCTGACTCTGCTGCTATGAAGAGTAGCTACATTGTGAAATGGTGGGAAGAAATAAATTTAGGTACTATATTAGAGTGTTAAAAGATGTGATATCTATACAGCGCATATCTAACACCTGTGTGCAGAACACTTTCCCAGGAGACTGGCTAAAACTGCTGAGTTCCATGCCTCTCTGAAAATTAAGTTTATTTTGGTCTC
Organism: Suncus etruscus; assembly: GCF_024139225.1. Taxonomy (NCBI): domain Eukaryota; kingdom Metazoa; phylum Chordata; class Mammalia; order Eulipotyphla; family Soricidae; genus Suncus; species Suncus etruscus. Next base: position 32,775,841 of record NC_064856.1, on the reverse strand, counting down.
AAACAGTGCTCTGTGGGGTATATTAATGTTTATACACACTAAAACATACATGCATATCTGAGCAACAAACTTGTTTTTGGCAATACAAATCAAATATGGGTTGGTTGCATACATGACAAACACCTAAAACTAGCTAATATAGTTTAGCCTCTTTTGGGACCACATTGAAAGCTATTTGCATGGACAAGAAGCTTTCATGAGGCTTGGAACACTATCCACTGTTTCATCCCTACATTTGGGTATTTTTAATCTCACTATTTTTCTAGACTCTCCAGAAATTCCTTGGAAAAAATATCAGAATTTTATATCTTCTCTATACTCTGAGTGCATATAATACTTATTTGACATGTAAATGGCTTGATGGAGAGAGCTGTTTGGCTAATGTTAGCTCCTTACACCTTTAGAACACAATTTTGTATTAGGTAAGATTGATTGGTCACTAAACAATAATAAATGTACAACATTTCACAAAACTATGACCTCACAAATGCCACACAAATTCCTGGAGGCAGAGAGGCTGCCCTTCCTTCTGCTCTTCCCTACTATAGGAACCTCCTTATCAAATTGTAGCCAATCCACTGAATCCTTTCCTATAGAGTTTCATGTACATGGATGTGCCATGAAATATACAAACAACTCATTTATATCTTTAGTTGCTTTCAGATGGTTAATAAAATATTCTCTGCTGTGAGTGATGTTCCTGCAACATGCTTTATTTTTTGCCTTATAAATATGTCTTGAAACACATACAGAATTTCTCTACACAGGCACTTTGAGATCCCATTATAACTAACTACACACACATTTTTGCTTCTTTACACCTCCTTTATCAATCCCTCTGCTGGTGGACATGCAGGTTAGACATTACATGTTCCCTCTAGAATATGATGCACATTTGACATGACTAAACTCTTACAATCTGGTGAAGAATTTCTAGGATACATGTAAAGATTTAATTCAGTCTTGAGTATTTTTATTTTAAATAGACACTACTGATCACTCCAGTATCCATTTCTCCATCCTTTGCCATCATTTCATTAAAATATTAATTTGGGCGCTGGTGGGTGGGTGGGTGGCGGAGGTAGCATGGGGGTGGCCGGGGGAAAGAGAGGAAACTGGGGAAGTGGGGCGGGGCATGGGGTAACCAGGGAAGCGTGGGGTACGGGGGCAACCAGAGGAAGATGGGGAGCTTTTGGGGTTCAGGGAAGCTTGCTTGGACAAAGGGTCTTCTTGGATTTCTGGAGTCTGGTAGGTGTGGCTCAGGGGAGAGTGGCCAGCCTGGCAGGGCTGGTAGGCATCCGCGGGGAGGGGGGGGGGGCGCAGGCCCTGGTTCCCAGGATGCTGGAGACATCAGCGTGAAGTGCAGCAGAGAGAAAGGGAGCCAGGAATAAAATAAAAAAAATAGATAAAATATTAATTTGGACCTTTCAAATTATCACCAGGAAGCCTGAGATCACCTCCCAATGATTTTTGGCCAACTGGATGTAGTGTCAGGACAAGACGATGCAGTGCTTGTCTGGGAGGGCCTCCAGAATCACATCTGTGTTCAGGAGCCTCCAGGTCTGGGCTTAGAGATGCTTAGGAACTTATGTGGTGCCAGGGATCAAACAGGCAAGGCATGTGCATCAATGTTTGTATTCCTGGCAGACTCATGGGACCATATGGGATGCCAGAGATTGGCTGCCCCAGGTTGGCTATATGCAAGGCAAACTCCCTACTGCTGTGCTATTGCTCCGGCCCCAACCATCAAATCATTAAAAAAAATCAAAGTAACAAATAAAAAAATGACCAGAACTCTGGAAATGAACCCTTAGAAAGCTCATATTGGCTGGTATTTCTCTAATAAGTCACGGACAGAGGTGAACTCAGTTCTGGCCACTGTGGGGAATGTTTCTGAGAGCTGGACCAGCACTCTCTAACGTCCAAGATTGGCTTTCAAATTGCTATACTTTTCAAACTGCTGGCACTGGTGGGTGGAGAAGGATTGGGAAAGAGGCATGAGGCAGGGAGACATGACACAGACAGAGAGTTGCTTCCTAATAAAAAAAATTGCTCAAAGTTTTCTGCAGGCTCTGTCAGCAGCTCCTCAAGCAGCAGGGCTTATTTTAAATTTTATTTAAATCAACAAATTGTACACACTTGAACACGGAAACAGAACACAGGCAAAACACAAGCTGCCCTAACAGAGCAACGTCTAATAAACATTATGCTACTCAGAGATATTTGTTGTTTAATCACCCCACGGAAGGACTCACTCCGCCAAAAGATGTCAGATAGCATCTTGCTAAAGGCAACAGTGCCAGCTTCCTGGCTATGCAGTTCAGGCAGCAATTTTTTTCTCTCTCTTTCCTGTTTGCTTGTTCCCTTTCTCCACTATTCTCTCCATCCCTGAGATGCTCTATCTTTTGGGTCACTCAGAGGCAAAAGCATTTGATTTTTGAGTTTTAAGAAAAGTGATATCCATAGATTAAATTGTCTCTTTGTTAGGACTGGCTAGAGAGTTTGTGGAGATCAGTGCAATTGGTAAGATAGAGTTTATGTTCATAAATGCCAGTGATTTAAGGAGAGTGATGGCTCAGTATGCGAGAAGGGTGGGCCTTTGTGGATTGCAGGTCCTATACTGTTGCTTAGGTTACACATCCATGAAGCTAACTCCCTTTTGTGACCATCTGGTAATCTCACTTTCTCTCTGGTGGAGCATTTTCCTCTTCCTTTCTTTCTTTCTTTCTTTCTTTTTTTTTTTTTTTTGAGATGAGGAGCCCTGCTTCAAGTAAAGAAAGACAATGGACTTGAAAACTTCCTAAAGTACTGAGAATAGTAGGCCCCTGAATGCTTTTGCTTTATTTATTTTTCTTTGTCTTATTTGGGGGAGGCACACTAGCCAATGATCAAGGGAAACTCCTTTCCTCATTCCTGGAGATGCTTGTAAAACCACATGGTATGCCAGTGATTGAATCTGGGTGAGCCTGAGCCTTATACTAGGTAAGTGCCCTATTCACTGTATTATGTCTCCAATCCTGAGACATGATTTTTAGGAATGGACAAACATGTTGACATTTGTTCTGATGGCTGCTATGCAAGGTGGGAGTTAAATTGCCAGGAGAAAGTTGCCAGGAGAGGCAAAACTGAAAACTTATAGTATAGAAGAAAAAGCAAAAAAAGCTAAAAAGTCATTGGTGCTACAGTTGAATGTTAAGGAAAGAAAAGGTACAACTTTTTTGTTTTGTTTTTTTGGGTCACACCCGGCAGCGCTCCTGGCTCTATCCTCAGAAATTGCTCCTGGCAGGCTCAGAGGACCATATGGGATGCTGGGATTTCAACCACTGACCTACTGCATGAAAGGCAAATGCCCTACCTCCACGCTATCTCTCTGGCCCAGAGGCACAACTTTTAAAAGTTATGTTTTAAATGATAATTTGTTCACAGCACATGACCTAAGACCACTTCCCTTTCTTTCCTCAACATATTTAATAAAATTTAGCTGCTTAAACAAAGAGGAAGGGTGTGGGAAGATACTGTGTAGTTTCAAAGTTGGTAAAAGAGATTGAAGTGACCTATTAATTCATTACCAGATTGAGGGGACAAACTTGGCTATCTTTAATGTTCTCTACAAAGCTATAAGAACTTTATTATTGAAACATCTGCCTATTTTTATTATGTGGTCATTTTTTATTAATATATTTATTTAAACGTCTTGATTACAAACATGATTGTAGTTGGGTTTCAGTCATGTATAGAAACCCCCCTTTACCAGTGCAACATTCCCATCACCAATGTCCCAAATCTCCCTCCTTCCCACCCCACCCTACTTTCCTCGTTTATTCACATTGTTGGGATAGTTCTCAATGTAGTTATTCCTCTAACGGCACTCGTTACTCTTTGTGGTGAGATACATGTTGTGAGCTGGACCTTCCAGCCCTCCTCTCTTTTATCTCTGAGAATTATTGCAAAAATGTCTTTCACTTTTCTTAAAACCCATAGATGAGTGAGACTATTCTGTGTCTATCTCTCTTCCTCTGACTTATTTCACTCAGCATAATAGATTCCACGTATATCCATGTATAGGAAAATTTCATAACTTCATCTCTCCTGACAGCTGCATAATATTCCATTGTGTATATGTACTACAGCTTCTTTAGCCATTCATCTGTTAAAGAGCATCTTGGTTGTTTCCAGAGTCTGACTATTGTAAATAGGGCTGCAATGCATATAGGTGTGAGGAAGGAATTTTTGTATTGTATTTTTGTGTTCCTAGGGTATATCTCAAGGTATATCTGGATCGAATGGAAGTTTAATTTTCAGTTTTTGGAGGAAACTCCATATTGCTTTCCATAAAGGTTGGCCTAGACGGCATTCCCACCAGCAGTGAAAAAGAGTTCCTTTCTCTCCACACACCCCCCCTCCCAGCACTGCCTGTTCTTATTTTTTGTGATGGGCACCAATCTTTGTGGCCTGAGATGGTACCTCATAGTTGTTTTGATTTGCATCTCCCTGATGATTACTGATGTAGAGCACTTTTTTTTTGTAGAGCATGTTTTTATGTGCCTTTTGGCCATTTGTATTTCTTCTTTATCAAAGTATCTGTCCATTTCTTCTCCTTATTTTTTGATGGCATTAGATTTTTTTTCTTGTAAATTTCTGTCAGGGCCTTGTATATTTTGGAGATTAGCCCCTTATCTGATGGGTATTGGGTGAATAGTTTCTGCCACTCAATGGGTGGCTCTTGTATTTTGAGCACTATTTCCTTTGAGGTGCAGAAGCTTCTCAGCTTAATATAGTCCCATCTGTATATATCTGCTTCCACCATAGATGAGTGAAGCCATTCTGCGTTTTTTTTCTCTGTCTCTCTCTCTGACTTATTTCACTCAGCATAAGATTCCATGTACATCCATGTATAGGAAAATTTCATGACTTCATCTCTCCTGACAGCTGCATAATATTCCATTGTGTATATGTACCACAGTTTCTTTAGGCATTCATCTGTTGAAGGGTATCTTGGCTGTTTCCAGAGTCTTGGGATGGTAAATAGTGCTGCAATGAATATAGGTGTAAGGAAGGGATTTTTGTATTGTATTTTTGTGTTCCTAGGGTATATTTCTAGGATTGGTATAGCTGGATCATATGGGAGCTCGATTTCCAGTTTTTGGAGGAATTTACATATTGCTTTCCATAAAGGTTGAACTAGACAGCATTCCCACCAGCAGTGGATAAGAGTTCCTTTCTCTCCACATCCCTGCCAGCACTGCTTGTTCTCATTCTTTGTGATGTGTGCCAATCTCTGGGGTATGAGGTGGTACCTCATAGTTGTTTTGATTTGCATCTACCTGATGACTAGTGATGTGGACCATTTTTTCATGTGTGTTTTGGCCTTTTGTATTTCTTCTTTGTCAAAGTGTTTGTCCATTTCTTCTCCCGATTTTTTGATGGGATTGGATTTTTTTTCTTGTAAAGTTCTGTCAGTGCCTTATATATTTTGGAGATTAACGCCTTATCTGATGGGTATTGGGTGAATAGTTTCTCCCACTCAGTGGGGGGCTCTTGTATCCTGGGTGCTATTTCTTTTGAGGTGCAGAAGCTTCTCAGTTTTATATATTCCCAACTGTTAATCTCTGCTTTCACTTGCTTGGAGAGTGCAGTTTCCTCCTTGAAAATGCCTTTAGTCTCAATGTCCTGGAGTGTTTTACCTATGTGTTGTTCTATATATCTTATGGTTTTGGGTCTCATATCAAGGTCTTTCACCCATTTGAATTTAACCTTCGTACATGATGTTAGCTGGGGGTGTAAGTTCAATTTTTTGCAAGTGGCTAGCCACTTGTGCCAACACCACTTGTTGAAGAGGCTTTCTTTGCTCCATTTAGGATTGCTTGCTCCTTTATCAAAAATTAGATGATTGTATGTCTGGGGAACATTCTCTGAGTATTCAAGCCTATTCCACTGATCTGAGGGCCTGTCTTTATTCCAATACCATGCTATTTTAATAACTATTGCTTTGTAGTACAGTTTAAAGTTGGGGAAAGTAATTCCTCCCATATTCTTTTCCCAATAATTGCTTTAGCTATTCTAGTGTGTTTATTGTTCCAAATGAATTTCAAAAGTGCCTGATCCACTTCTTTGAAGAATGTCATGGGTATCTTTAGAGGGGTTGCATTAAATCTGTACAATGCTTTGGGGAGTATTGCCATTTTGATTATGTTAATCCTGCCAATCCATGAGCAGGGTATGTGCTTTCATTTCCGCGTGTCCTCTCTTATTTTTTGGAGCAGAGATTTATAGTTTTCTTTGTATAGGTCCTTCACATTTTTAGTCAAGATGATTCCAAGATATTTGAGTTTGTGTGGCACTATTGTGAATGGGGTTGTTTTCTTAATGTCCATTTCTTTCTTATTACTATTGGTGTATAGAAAGGCCATTGATTTTTGTGTGTTACTTTTGTAGCCTGCCACTTTGCTATATGAATCTATTGTTTCTAGAAGCTTTTTCGTAGAGACTTTAGGGTTTTTTAGGTAGAGTATCATGTCATCTGCAAACAGTGAGAGCTTGACTTCTTCCTTTCCTATCTGGATTCCCTTGATATCTTTTTCTTGCCTAATCTCTATAGCAAGTACTTCCAGTGCTATGTTGAATAGGAGTGGTGAGAGAGGATAGGCTTGTCTTGTCCCAGAATTTAGAGGAAAGGCTTTCAATTTTTCTCCATTGAGGACAATATTTGCCTCTGGCTTGTGGTAGATGGCCTTAACTATATTGAGAAAGGTTCCTTCCATTCCCATCTTGCTGAGAGTTTTGATCAAGAATGGGTGTTGGACCTTATCAAATGATTTCTCTGTGTCTATTGATATGATCATGTGATTTTTATTTTCCTTGTTGTTGATATTGTGTATTATGTTGATAGATTTACGGATGTTAAACATCCTTGCATTCCTTGGATGAAACTTACTTGATCGTAGTGGATAATCTTCTTAATGAGGCACTGAATCCTATTTGCCAGGATTTTGTTGAGAATCTTTGCATCTGCATTCATCAACGATATTGGTCTGTAATTTTCTTTTTTCGTAGCATCTCTATCTGGTTTAGGTATCAAGGTGATGTTGGCTTCATAAAAGATATTTGGAAGTGTTTCCATTTGTTCAATTTCATGAAAGAGTCTTGCCAGGATTGGTAGTAGTTCCTCTTGGAAAGTTTGAAAGAATGCATTAGTGAATCCATCTGGGCCTGGGCTTTTGTTTTGGAGCAGACATTTGATAACCGTTTTAATTTCATCAATAGTGATGGGGTTGTTTAGATATGCTACATCCTCTTCCTTCAACAGTGGAAGATTATAAGAGTCCAAGAATTTATCCATTTCTTCCAGGTTCTCATTTTTAGTGGCGTAGAGTTTCTCAAAGTAGTTTCTGATTACCCTTTGAATCTCTGCCATATCAGTAGTGATCTCTCCTTTTTCATTCCTAATACGAGTTATCAAGTTTTTCTCTCTTTCTTTCTTTGTTAGTTTTGCCAGTGGTCTATCAATCTTGTTTATTTTTTTTTAAAGAACCAACTTCTGCTTTTGTTGATCTTTCGGATTGTTTTTTGGGTTTCCACTTTGTTGATTTCTGCTCTCAGCTTTGTTATTTCATTCTGTCTCCCTATTTTTGGGTCCTTTTGTTGAGCACTTTCTAATTCTATGAGCTGTGTCAATTAAGCTATTCAGGTAGGCCTCTTCTTCCTTCCTGATGTGTGCTTGCAAATCTATACATTTTTCTCTCAGTACTGCTTTTGCTGTGTCCCATAAGAGCTGATAATTTGTGTCTTTATTATCATTTTTTTCCAGCAAAGTTTTGATTTCCTCTTTGATTTCATCTCGGACCCACTGGTTATTCAGTATGAGGCTGTTTAACTTCCAGGTGTTAAAGTTTTTCTTCTGAGTTCATTTAAAATTCACATATAATTTCAGAGCCTTGTGGTCAGCGAAGGTAGCCTGCAAATTTTCTATCTTCTTGATATTATGGAGCTATGGTTTATGTATCAGCATGTAGTCTATCCTGGAGAATGTCCCATGTACATTGGAGAAAAATGTGTATCCAGGTTTCTGGGCATGGAGTGTCCTGTATATATCTACTAGGCCTCTTTCTTCCATTTCTCTTTTCAGGTCTAGTAGATTCTTGTTGGGTTTCAGTCTGGTTGACCTGTCTAGTGTTGACAATGCCGTGTTGAGGTATCCCACAATTATTGTGTTGTTACTGATATTATTTTTCAGATTTGTCAACAGTAGTATTAAATATTTTGCTGGCCCCTCATTCTGTGTATGTATGTTTAAGAGAGTTATTTCTTCCTGCTGTACATATCCCTTGATTAATACAAAATGTCCATCTTTGTCCCTTACAACTTTCCTAAGTATAAAGTTTGCGTCATCTGATATTAGTATGGCCACTCCAGCTTTTTTATGGGTGTTGTTTTCTTGGATGATTTTCCTCCAGCCTTTTATTTTGAGTCTATGTTTGTTCTGACTATTCAGGTGCGTTTCTTGTAGGCAGCAGAAGGTTGGATTGAGTTTTTTGATCTATTTAGCCACTCTGTGTCTCTTAACTGGTGCATTTAGTCCATTTACATTGAGAGAAAGAATTGTCCTGGGATTTAATGCCATCTTTATATCGAAATTTGGTGTGTCTTTTGGTCAGTCTTGTCTTAAATAAGGTCTTTCAGTTTTTCTCTTAAGACTGATTTTGAGACTAAATTTTCTGAGCTGTTGTTTGCCTATGAAACCATGTATTTTTCAATCAAACCTGAAAGTGAATTTTGCTGGGTACAGTATTCTAGGCGAAGCATATATTTCATTAAGTTTTGTCACTATGTCTCACCACTGCTTTCTGGCCTTGTGTGTTTCTTGTGACAGGTCTGCTGTAAATCTCAAGGATTTTCCCTTGAATGTAATTTCCCTTTTTGATCTTGCTGCTTTCAGAATTCTGTCTCTATCTGTGGGATTCGTTGTTGTGACTAGGATGTGTCTTGAGGTATTTTTTCTGGGGTCTCTTTTGGTTGGTACTCTTCGGGCATGCAGGATATGATTCCATATATTCTTTAGCTCTGGAAGTTTCTCTTTAATGATGTTCTTGACCGTTTATTCTTCCTGGAAATTTTCTTCCTGGGTCTCTGGGACTCCAATGATTCTTAAGTTGTTTCTGTTGCACTTATCATAGACTTCTATTTTCATCTGTTCCCATTCTTTGACTAATTTTTCCACTGTTTGTTCATTTGCTTTAAGTTTTTTTTTTTCCAATCTCTCCTGCTGTATGGAATTGTTATTTATCTCATCTTCCACAGCACCAATTCTATTCTCAGCTTCTGCTACCATCTTGGAGAGCTCATCCATTTTGTCCTTCAATTAGTTTACTGAGTTTTTCAGGCCTGTTATTTGACCTGTTCTTTCAGTTTGGAATTTTGTGATATCTGTCTTCATATTTTCTTGGTTCTTATTAGTGTTCTGTTCAACTTGATCCATGGTTTCTTTGAGTTCTTTGAGCATCTTCCATATTTCTTGTCTAAACTCCTTTATCTGAGAGATTGATTAGTTGGTTGGCTGTTTTCTGGTCATCAGAGTTGTCATCTTTAGTCTCTATGTCTGATGCTGGCCTGCATTGTTTCCCCATTATCATATTTGTATTGTAGGTTTTTCTATGTGTTGTTGTGGTATTCATTGGCTAAATGATGTGCGAGGCCACGCTCCTCTGGCTCTGCCCTTTCTGGGTGGGTCAACTTGCCTCCAAGAAGGGGAGCCCTCTGTGGATGAAGCCTCACACAGGATCAAATCTTGGGCCTAAGCACGCAACAGAGAAGACATTCCAGGGAGAGATGCTAGGCTTTGGTGATCCAGCTCAGTTCTTAGTGTGAATTTTTCTTCTTGTTGCCATGGCATTCTTTCCTTAGAAAGAGTGCATGGCCACATAGCAAAGCGGAGCCTCTGGGAGAGCGAATTTTCTGGGCCCTTTTCGGCCCACTCCCAAGAGATTTAGGAGACAGGACAGGAGACAAACACACACAGGCAGCACTCACAGTTTCTCACAGTCGGGCCCCACTGGGCCGGCATAGATTTTCCAGCCTGACGTCACAAACAGGGGACCTGCCTTCTGTGACGAACTGCTTTTAGCTGGTTTTCACTTTAGGAAGCAGTTTCTTGGCACTCCAGCCCCTTGAATGAGCCTCTGGGAGAGCAGATTTTCTGGGCCCTTTTCGGCCCACTCCCAAGAGGTTTAGGAGACAGGACAAGAGACAAATGCACACAGGCAGCACTCACAGTTTCTCACTGTCGGGCCCCACTCAAAAAAAAAAAACCAAAAAAAACCTTTTTTTTATTGTGGCCAAAGTGAATTACAAATCTTACACAGTGAAATTTAAGGTACACAGTGACAATAAATGAGGGCCTTTCCACCACCAGTGTTGTCATCCCTTCATCTCTGTTCCCAAGCATATATTCCTTATCTCCCTCCTTTATCCCCCAGAATGCTAGTGTAACTAAAAGCATATATGTTAACACTAATGTAAACCATTTTTCTTTTGCAGTTCCAGATATTTTTACTAGTAATTTCTTAAAGGTGTAGAGTCAAAGGAGCACTGAAAAAACAATGTTAGAGTGGCAATTATTGTTTGCATGGGCCCACCAAAGTATGGGGGCTTGGAAAGGAAAAACTTTGGCCTAAGTACAAGGAGACCCTTGACATAGACCATTTCTAGGCTCCAGGAAAACTAGTTTGTTCAAGAAAAAACTTTTTAAAAGAAAAAAATTTTTTAAATAATTATAAAAGACTATTGGAAAAAAAGAATGGTTGTTGGACCTTATCAGATGCTTTCTCTGCATCTATTGATATGATCATGTGATTTTTATTCTTTTTGTTGTTGATGTTGTGTATTATGTTGATATATTTATGGATGTTAAACCATCCTTGCATTCCTGGAGTGAAACCTACTTGATCATGGTGAATGATCTTGATGAGGAATTGGATCCAATTTGCCAAGATTTTGTTGAGGATCTTTGCATCTGTGTTCATCTGGGATATTGGTCTGTAATTTTCTTTTTGGGTAGCATCTCTGTCTGGTTTTGGTATCAAGGTGATGTTGGCTTCATAAAAGCTATTTGGAAGTGTTCCTGTTTTTTCAATTTCATGAATGAGTCTCTTCAGGATTGGTAGTAATTCCTCTTGAAAGGTTTGAAAAAATTCATTTGTGAATCCATCCAGGCCTGGGCTTTTGTTTTTGGGCAGACTTTTGATTATGGTTTTAATTTCCTCAATAGCGATGGGGTGTTTAGATAGGAAAGATCCTCCTTATTCAAACTTGGAAGGTTATAAGAGTCCAAGAATTTATCCATTTCTTCTAGTTTCTCATATTTAGTGGCATAGAGTTTCTCAAAGTAGTCTCTGAGTACCCTTTGAATCTCTGCAGTGCCTGTAGTGATCTCCCCCTTTTCATTTCTGATATGGGTTACCAAGTTTCTCTCCCTCTTTTTCTTTGTGAGTTTTGCCAATGGTCTATCAATCTTGTTTATTTTTTCTAAGAACCAACTTCTCTTTCATTGATAATTCGTATTGTTTTTGAGTTTCCACTTCATTTATTTCTGCTCTCCGCTTTGTTTTTTCCTGTCTTTCTAGTTTTGGTTTTTTGTTGATCATTTTCTAATTCTATAAGGTGTGCTATTAAGCTATTCAGGTATGCCCCTTCTTCCTTCCTGATGTGTGCTTGCAAACCTATAAATTTTCCTCTCTGTATCGCCTTTGCTGTGTCCCATAGTTTCTGATTGTTTGTGTCTTCATTGTCATTTGTTTCCAGGAAAGTTTTTATTTTCTCTTTGATCTCATTTTGGACCCACTGTTTGTTCAATAGCAGGCTGTTTAATTTCCAGGTGTTAAATTTTTTCTTTTGTGTCCTTTTGTAGTTCACATTTAATTTCTTTCTTTCTTTCTTTCTTTCTTTCTTTCTTTCTTTCTTTCATTTTCTTTCTTTCTTTTTTCTTTCTTTCTCTTTTTCTCTTTCTTCTTTCTTTCTTTCTTTCTTTCTTTCTTTCTTTCTTTCTTTCTTTCTTTCTTTCTTTCTTTCTTTCTTTCTTTCTTTCTTTCTTTCTTTCTTTCTTTCTTTCTTTCTTTCTTTCTTTCTTTCTTTCTTTCTTTCTTTCTTTCTTTCTTTCCTTTCTTTCCTTTCTTTCCTTTCTTTCTTTCTTCACCTTGATTACATACATGATTGTGTTTGGGTTTCAGTCATGAAAAGAACACCACCCATCACCAGTGCAACATTCCCATCACCAATGTCCCAAGTCTCCCTCCTCCCCACCCGACCCCCGCCTGTACTCTAGACAGGCTCTCCATTTCCCTCATACATTCTCATTATTAGGACAGTTCAAAATGTAGTTATTTCTCTAACTAAACTCATCACTCTTTGTGGTGAGCTTCCTGAGGTGAGCTGGAACTTCCAGCTCTTTTCTCTTTTGTGTCTGAAAATTATTATTACAAGAATGTCTTTCATTTTTCTTAAAACCCATAGATGAGTGAGACCATTTTGCGTTTTTCTCTCTCTCTCTGACTTATTTCACTCAGCATAATAGATTCCGTGTACATCCATGTATAGGAAAATTTCATGACTTCATCTCTCCTGACAGCTGCATAATATTCCATTGTGTATATGTACCACAGTTTCTTTAGCCATTCATCTGTTGAAGGGCATCTTGGTTGTTTCCAGAGTCTTGCTATGGTAAATAGTGCTGCAATGAATATAGGTGTAAGGAAGGGATTTTTGTATTGTATTTTTGTGTTCCTAGGGTATATTCCTAGGAGTAGTATAGCTGGATTGTATGGGAGCTCGATTTCCAGTTTTTGGAGGAATCTCCATATTGCTTTCCATAAAGGTTGAACTAGACGGCATTCCCACCAGCAGTGCATAAGAGTTCCTTTCTCTCCACATCCCTGCCAACACTGTTTATTCTCATTCTTTGTGATGTGTGCCATTCTCTGTGGTGTGAGGTGGTACCTCATAGTTGTTTTGATTTGCATCTCCCTGATGATTAGTGATCACATCTAATTTCTTAGCTTTGTGGTCAGTGAAGGTAGCCTGCAAAATTTCTGCCCTCTTGATTTTATGGAGGTATGTTTTATGTGCTTATCCTGGAGAATGACCCAGGTACATTGGAGAAGAATGTGTATCCAGGTTTCTGGGCATGGAGTGACCTATATATATCTAACAGGCTTCTTTGATCCATTTCTCTTTTCAGGTCTAGTATATTTTTGTTGGGTTTCAGTCTGGTTGATCTATCAAGTGTTGACAAGGCCATGTTGAGATCCCCACAATTATTGTGTTGTTATTGATATCCTTTTTCAGAATTGTCTACAATTGTATTAAATATTTTGCTGGTCTCTCATTAGGTGCATACATGTTTAGGAGAGTGATTTCTTCCTGCTGTACATATACCTTTATTAGTACAAAATATCCATATTTGTCCCTTACAACTTTTCTGAGTGTAAATTTTGTGTCATCTGATATTAGTATGGCCACTCCAGTTTTTTAAGGGTGTTGTTTTCTTGGATGACTTTCCTCCAGCCTTTTATTTTGAGTCTATATTTATTCTGACTATTCAGGTGTGTTATTTGTAGGCAACAGAAGGTTAGATTGAGTTTTTTGATCCATTCAGCCACTCTGTGTTTCTTAACTGATGCATTTAGTCCATTGACATTGAGAGAGATAATTGTCATGGGATTTAATGCCATCTTTGTGTAGTAGTTTGGTATGTCTCTTGGTCAATCTTGTCTTAAAGTAGACCTTTCAGTTTTTCTTTTTTTTCTTTTTTTTTTTTGTTTTTTTGTTTTTTGGGTAATACCTGGAAGCATTCAGGGGTTGCTCCTGGCTCTATGCTCAGAAATAGCTCCTGGCAGACTTGGGGGATTATATGGGATGCCGGGAATTGAACCACTGTCCTTCTGGATGCAAGGCAAATGTCTTAACTCCATGCTATCTCTCCTGCCCCCTCAATTTTTCTTTTAAGGCTGGTTTTGAGTCTGTAAAGTTTCTAAGCTGTTGTTTATCTGTGAAGCTATGTATACTTCCTTCAAACCTGAAAGTGAATTTTGCTGGGTGCAGTATTCTAGGCAAAGCATTTATTTCATTGAGTTTTGTCACTATGTCCCACTACTGCCTTCTGACCTTGAGTGTTTCTTGTGACAGGTCTGCTGTAAATCTCAATGATGCTCCTTTGTATGTAATTTTCCTTTTTGATCTTGCTGCTTTCAGTATTCTGTCTCTATCTGTGGGATTTATCATTGTGACTAGGATGTGTCTTGGGATGTTTTTCCTGGGATCTCTTTTAGCTGGTACTTTTTCGACTTGCAGGATTTGGTTGCATGTATTCTTTTGCTCTGGTAGTTTCTCTGTGGTGATGTTTTTGACTGTTGATTCTTCCTGGGTCTATGGGACTCCAATGATTCTTAAGTTGTTTTTGTTGAGCTTATCAAAAGACTTCTATTTTCATCTGTTCACATTCTTTGAGTAACTTTTCCATTGTCTGATCATTTGCTTTAAGGCTTTTTTCCCAATCTCTTCTGTTGTATGGAGTTATTATGCATCTCATCTTCCAGCTCATTAATTATATCCTCAGTTGATGTTACCCTGTTGGAGAGGCTTTCCATTGAGTTTTTCAATTCATCTACTGAGTTTTTCAGGCCTGTTATTTGACCTGATTATGTGGAAAATTTTTAAAGAATCCTATGATTCTTATATTTTTTATTTTGAATTTTTAAAGTTTATAGATACAGCATTGGTTTTACAACAGTGTAAAATTTGAGTGCAACCATTTCATGCCTCTATGTCTACTGCTCCCAACACCACCACTGATACCACCAATCTAGATTGAGGTTCTTTAGTTAAAGTCTATTCTTTATTACATTAATTGCAATATTTCTCACTTATCTCAGTTTTGTTATTGACACACTTTTGTTGTATTTGTGGCTTCTGAAATGCATATACATTAATTGGGTGTTCTAAAATAGCAAGTTTGGGACTGGAGCAATAGCACAGTGGTAGAGCATTTGTCTTGTATGCAGCCAACCTGGAACAAATCCAGTTTGGTCCCCGGCATCCCATATGGTTTCCTGAAACTGCCAAGAGCGTATTCTGAGCTCTGAGCCAGGAGTAACTCCTGAGAGCTGCTGGGTGTGGCCCCAAACCTAAACACATAAAAAATTAATAAAAAGAAACAGTATTGGAGTTGGAGGGGTGGTGCAAGTGGTAGGGCGTTTGCCTTGCATGCACTAACATAGGATGAACTGCTTTTCGATTCCTTGGCATCTCATATGGTCCCCCAAGCCATGAGCCATTTCTGAGCTCATAGCCATGAGTAACCACTGAACGTCACCAGGTGTGGCCCCAAAACAAAACAAACAAAAAGAAATAATAAGTTTATTCTCTTATTGTTCTAGAGGTGAGAAGCTAAACATTTAGCCTGTGACAGAGACTTGCTCCCTTTCAGAAGTTCCAAGGGTAGTACCCCAGCCCTGACTTCCAGTTTCTGGTAGTTCTAGCAATCTGTGTCATTCCCTCAGTCCTGTCTCTTCTTTCCTGAGTATCTGCACTGGAATCTTCATTAGGACTGGTCGTTGGAGAAAGTCCATCCTAATCCAATGAGATCTCACTTCACCTTGACTTTACTTTCAAGACTCATTGTCTTAATAAGGCCACTTTCATAGACTTTTGTGGGTTATGACTTGAGCAAATCTTTATGGGGTATACAATTCAATCCAGGCTAATATTTATATAGTTTCATTTCTTAGTACTTTTCATTATATTATACATTTGGAGTCTTAACTTTAGAAAAGACTTTTCACTGTGACAATAAAAAATGTTCTTTCATATTTTCTAGGAAATAATAGGTTCATTTAATAGATTGCATTGGATGCTTGAATATCCGGTATAATGAGTTTTAGAGTAGTGTCTGAGCCTGGGATTCATGTTTCCCCCGTATGTTACTCAAAAGCTTTAACATCAAAATACTTAATAATCAGTCTTTTCCAAACTGAGTTTAAAGACCACATTTTCATGTAATAAATTTCCATATTTGTACCTATTTCTTCCTCTATCTGCTCCATTGATCTGCTCATTCCATTAGAATCACCACATTTCAATCCATTAATGCGGAATTAGGATATTTTGCAGAATTATCCAGACTCATTATTCATATATTATTGGATTTTAAAATCTTTGAGTTTAACAAAATTGAAATCAATTTATGGAAGAATTTTTAAATATACAGATTTTTGTTAGTTTGATTTGGTTTTTGAACCACATCCAGCTGTCCTCAGGATTACTCCTGGTTTTGTGTTTAGGGATCACTTTAGGCAGTGCTTAGGGAACATATGCAGTGCCAAGGATTGAACTTGGATTGGCTGTGTGCAAGAGTATTTTAACCCTTGTACTATCTCTCCTCCCCCATATCGCATATTAACATGTGAGAAATGAAAATCTTGCCAATCTTTATTTGTAAAAGGCTTCTAAGTCCCCTAGCAGCAATTTAAATTCATCTATTTAAAAATCTCTCTCTTGTTAAGTTCAATGCTAGAAGAGCTAATCTATAAGGAAGGATATTGACTTTATCAAAATACTTTCAGCATCTATAATGACAGTTGTATTTCCTTCTGATCTATGTACACAGGCTTTCCAAATACTAACAAGCCTCTGAATGTTAAGATCTTTGGATCTGAATACTTATTCCTACAGTATGCATCTTAGTTCTTCTGGAAAATTACATATTTTGCTCAGTCCATATTTGGCAACATGGGATTATTTGTTAGCCTAATCTAATTCTCTTTTTTGGTGAAACAATCACCACATTTTCCTTTGAAGTGTCAGCTGCTCCTCACAGTGCTTGTGCTGTGAGAAAAGTGACCCTTCCTCAGCTCTAGGAGTAGATTTCCCACCTGGTGCCACCGATTATTTTAAGGTCTAAGGAGAGTTAACTCAATGCTCTCTGGCTTGAACTGCTTTTGCCAAGCTCCTGGAAGATGAACATGAATTTTTTTTGTAATTGCATTGCCAACATTTGAGATATGAGGGAAGAATTGGAGAGAGAGAAAAAGAGAGAAAGAGAGAGATATGATGATGATGATGATACTTTGCTTTAAACACTTGAAAGTAGCACTTCTGTTTACCTGAGTATTTAACTGAACATGAAGGAGATGGGGAAAGAGGAAGAGAAAGAAGAAATAGTAGTAGTATGATATAGTAATAACAAGTAATAGCAGTCATTTTTGAGTATCAATTATGATTTAGATACTGTTCTGAGCACTTTTCACAAACTGACTTTAAAAAGCCCTGCAAGGTAAGTCATTACTATTCCATTTTCTTTTTTTTTTTTTTTTTGTTGTTGTTGTTTTGTTTTTGGACTTTGGATCACACCCAGCGGCATTCAAGGGTTACTCCTGGCTCTGCACACAGAAATTGCTCCTGGCAGGCACGGGAGACCATATGGGATGCTAGGAATCGAACCAGGGTTTGTCTAGTTTTGACGGTGTGCAAGGCAAACACCCTACTGCTGTGCTATCTACTATTCTATTTTCAATGAGTAAATAGAGATCCAGAGAATTTTAATGACCTTCTAGATGTTGAAGAGCTAGTGAGGGGGTAAAGTCAGGAAATGGCTCATTCCATTGTGCTTCTGAGAACTTCTGCCAAAGAGCCATTGCAGAGAGATGCCTATGTCAGCAATAATGTGCTTTTAATTCCATCTTTATGACACCTGCCTTGAAAAGATTCCCTTGGTCTTTTCTGAGTTTGATGCAAATATACTTAGTGTTGCCTGGCAAGTGACGCATGCTTGGATGCCAGACTTGCAGTTTCTCTGAGTGGTGTGGGGCTCATGCCCTGCAGAAAAGGAGAGAGACCCAGATCAAAATCTTTCAGGAGCTCTTTCTGCTAGTCTGTCTCTGGTTCTGAAAAAGGAAAGGGATAAATAGCAAACTCCTGCTTCCAAGGACATGAGCTTTTGACAGCAGTTTTCTGAATTTGGGTGCTAGTGACATTTGGAATTGAGGAATTCTTAATTCAGTACATTGTAGCATCCTTGGCCTCTGCCCAGTACATGTCAGGAGCACTCACATTTCCTCTCCCATACCCACCCCAGCAGGTGGTCATCAAAATAATCTCTGGAAACCACCCAAGGTCTGTGCAGGGGGTGGGAACATTGCCTGCAGTAGAGCTCCAGTATAAGCAAGAAAGTCTGAGCATAGATGGTGCATGTCTTGAAGAATTATTTAAATGGAATTGCATTTGGATGCCAAGCAGGAGTCCATGATTGTCAAAGCTTTATCACTTAGGAAAGATAACCCAATATATGATTTCCCCCAGGTTTTTAAGTATTAGTTACATATTCAATATATACATATACATATACATATAAATGATGATGAATGCCCAGTGAAAGATATCTGTGAAGATGCAATGGCATCTTCAAGAGTCATCCCCACCTAGTGCTCCCAGGTGTTGCACGTTGAGAGAGACTATAATTTCTCCAGCATACTTCCCCTGGGAACATTTGTCTCCCTAAACAGTTAACTTATTAAAAAAGCATTTAATCCCCTTATGGATACAGTTCATACTTTCCCCACAGAATAGATATCTTTACTTTTAACTTATCCCTTGGTTATAAGAGAATTCAACAGTGGGTGAAATAGGAAGAATTATTTTAAAGAGCCTCTCTGTGTGGAGATTTCTGTGGGAGCCCCCACCCATGTTCAGGACTACTGACTTTGGAAACTTTCTTTCCTTGGCTGTTCTAAAACCTCTGTCAAGCTGGATCACCAATGTAGATGCTTTCTTTTTTTTGGGGGGGGGGGGTCACATCCAGTGGCACTCAGAGGTTATTCCTGGCTCTGCACTCAGAAATAGCTGCTGGAAGGCTAGGGGGGACCATTTGGAATGTCAGGAATAGAATTTGTTTGTCCTGTGTTGGCCATATGCAAGGCAAATGCCCTACTGCTGTGCTATTGTTCTGGCCCTTAGAAACATCCAGGGGAAACTCTCAGAACCTAGAGAAAATAAAATACCATAAAGACCCCATTTTCTGTTGCCTTTTATATTATAAATATCCACCTTCGGACTTGTTAGTCCTTGCTTAGCAAATTTTCTTGCACCCTCATTTGGTGCATATGATTTTTAAATTTTTGTATTGAGTTAATATTTTTTTATTTTAGGCACTTCGACTTACAGTACTACTAATGGTAGAGGTTCATGCATGCCACATTGAACATCACAGCCAGAAAAGCTGTCTTGATGTGAATGAAGTTATTCTCTGTCTTCCCTTCTCACTTTTCTCCCCTCCCATGAGTCTCCTACTTTACTAGCCCAGTGAGGAGCCATGTGTTCCAAATGCCTCACTTGAACAGTTTTAACAGAGGAAATGAGTGAGTTGGAGGCAAACATCCTGCCCAGCCCCGTTTCAAAGCACTCTAGACCTGACAATCTGCTCTAGGAGAAACTTCCTTTTGCTGCTGTTGAGTCCAGAAACTTGAGTTGGAACTCCTGGTCTCTTCTCTTGATCCATACTTTCAATTTTGTTTTACAGACAATGTTGATGTCATACACCACTATTTCTTGGCTGACTCCCACTTAGAGTGAACTTTCCCTTGACAACTTTCCTAACAGGAAGACATCAATTGGCAGGGTAGACATCTCAGCACATCTCACCAGAACCATGTTCTTTTTTTAAAATAGCTTCTCATTGATCCTTGGAATGCCTCTTCCATCTCAGCGAACCATGTCTTTATCTTTCCAGCTATGTAGACAACCCTCTTTGCAATCATATATTGTCCTCATTTACCACCAGTCCCATGATCCTAGGATCTACTCAATTCTCTTACATGAGTCATCTTTTTTTGTGTGTACAGTTATATTTTTTATTTAAACAACTTTATTACATACATGATTGTGTTTGAGTTTCATTCATGTAAAGAACACCACCCATCACCAGTGCAACATTCCCATCACCAAAGTCCCAAATCTCCCTCCTCCCCACCCAACCTCCGCCTGTACTCTAGACAGGCTTTCTAGTTCCCTCGTACATTCTCATTATTAGGATAGTTCAAAACGTAGTTATTTCTCTATCTAAACTCATCCCTGTTTGTGGTGAGCTTCATGAGGTGAGCTGTAACTTCCAATTCTTTTCTCTTTTGTGTCTGCAAGTTATTATTGCAAGAATGTCTTTCATTTTTCTTAAAACCCATAGATGAGTGAGACCATTCTGCATCTTTCTCTCTCTCTGACTTATTTCACTCAGCATGATAGATTCCATGTACATCCATGTATAGGAAAATTTTATGACTTCATCTCTCCTGACAGCTGCATAATATTCCATTGTGTATATGTACCACAGTTTCTTTAGCCATTCATCTGTTGAAGGGTATCTTGGCTGTTTCCAGAGTCTTGCTATGGTAAATAGTGCTGCAATGAATATAGGTGTGAGGAAGGGACTTTTGTATTGTATTTTTGTGTTCCTAGGGTATATTCCTAGGAGTGGTATAGCTGGGTCATATGGGAGCTTGATTTCCAGTTTTTGGAGGAATCTCCATATTGCTTTTCATAAAGGTTGAACTAGACAGCATTCCCACCAGCAGTGGATGAGTTCCTTTCTCTCTACATCCCCGCCAACACTGCTTGTTCTCATTCTTTGTGATGCGTGCCAATCTCTGGGGTATGAGGTGGTACCTCATAGTTGTTTTGATTTGCATCTCCCTGATGACTAGTAATGTGGAGCATTTTTTCATGTGTCTTTTGGCCATTTGTAATTTTTCTTTGTCAAAGTGTCTGTCCATTTCTTCTCCCGATTTTTTTGATGGTATTAGATGTTTTTTTTCTTGTAAAGTTCTGTCAGTGCCTTGTATATTTTGGAGATTAGCCCCTTATCTGATGGGTATTGGGTGAATAGTTTCTTCCACTCAGTGGGAGGCTCTTGTATCCTGCATGCTATTTCTTTTGAGGTGCAGAAGCTTCTCAGTTTAATATATATCCATCTGTTAATTTCTGCTTTCACTTGCTTGGAGAGTGCAGTTTCCTTTTTAAAGATGCCTTTAGTCTCAATGTTTTGGAGTGTTTTACCTACGTGTTGTTCTATATATCTTATGGTTTGGGGTCTAATATCAAGGCCTTTTCTCCATTTGGATTTAACCTTCGTACATGATGTTAGCTGGGGGTGTAAGTTCAATTTTTTGCTAGCCAATTGTGCCAACACCACTTGTTGAAGAGGCTTTCTTTGATCCATTTAGGATTTCTTGCTCCTTTATCAAAAATCAGGTGATTGTATGTCTGGGGAACATTCTCTGAGTATTCAAGCCTATTCCACTGATCTGAGGGCCTGTCTTTATGCCAATACCATGCTGTTTTGATAACTATTGCTTTGTAGTAAAGTTTAAAGTTGGGGAAAGTAATTCCTCTCATATTCTTTTTCCCAATGATTGCTTTAGCTATTCGAGGGTGTTTATTGTTCCAAATGAATTTCAAAAGTGCCTGATTTTGAAGAATCATTGAAGAATGTCATGGGTATCGTTAGAGGGATAGCATTAAATCTGTGCAATGCTTTGGGGAGTATTGCCATTTTAATGATGTTAATCCTGCCAATCTATGAGCAGGGTATGTGCTTCCATTTCCATGTGTCCTCTCTTATTTCTTGGAGCAGAGTTTTATAGTTTTCCTTGTATAGGTCCTTCACATTTTTAGTCAAGTTGATTCCAAGATATTTGAGTTTGTGTGGCACTATTGTGAATGGGGCTGTTTTCTTAATGTTCATTTCTTCCTTATTTCTATTGGTGTATAGAAAGGCCATTGATTTTTGTGTGTTAATTTTTACATGGGTCATCTTGAACACACAGGAAACTCAGCCAGGAGACTGTGAGAGTCTCCTCCTCACTGGCCACATCACCTCCTCCTTTGCTTCCTGGATTGGAAAAATTCTGAAAAAAAGTAAAAAAAATCTTACTTTATATTTATTCTTCTTCATGGACTGGCTCTCCACCCTTCTCTTGCATGCTCTCCTCCCCCAAAGTCTCATGTTCTTCAACTACATACACCTTTTGGCTATTCCTTTTAGAGGGACACATTATCCCTGTAAGTCTGTATTTCATCATGATGACTAGAAGCCCATTCTCCCAAACATAGATATAGATTTACTTTTCCATACTTTGCTCCCATCTTTTCTTTGCTTTCTTCATAGACAAAGCAAATATGACCCTCTCCCCTACCCTCTTATTTCTTTTCCTCCCTCACAAGTATCCTTTTATTTTAGTTATTGGTCATTTCTCTCATAAGAATCTAACTTCAGAAGTTTGAAGTCAATGCATTTCAACAGGTCTTAATTTTATTTATCTTATAATTTCTCCCTAGATTACGGTGCTGCTGTAGCATTTAATTTTTAACTAGTTGTATAATTTATATCCAGGTATCATGGTTTACAATAGTGTTGAAGTCATTTTTGTGTAGTGGCAGAGATAACATACCAATATTCTCATCCTTATTTCAAGATTCCTCCACCATGATCCACACATAGCCTTTCCCTTTCTGATTCCCAACTGCCTCAGTTCCCCAGTTCTATTAAGGGGTTTGAATTGGGCATTGTCTTAGTGTAGTTTTACACTGATTTGAAAGCAAACAAACTGTGAAGATATCAGAGGGATGGTGGATCAATTGCTTTAGATGGATCCATATTATAAAATGGGCACTGATCAAAGTCCATGATCATAGACTTCTTTAGCTTTTATTGATTATCCTTCTTCAGTGCCAAGAGTCATGGGATATGAATTGCCCTGTCTCCTGAGTAACCTATTGATTATGATAGTTCTTCCAATGGCCTTGGTTCAGTAGCTGTTGAGGTCAGAAGAGTGCAAGCCAGATATTTTATAGAAAGTCTTACAATTGGGTTCATTGATATTTTTCTCCTGTTTAATGGGAGTGAGGGATTTTAGAAGGGAGCTCCTAGGAGAGAATATGATCTTCATCACTTCTTAGTAAGATATTAAGTACCATGTGCTCTATACTTGTGGCCATCTGGCTGGCATGTTGATTAGACTGCTCTAGGTATTATGCTTGCCACCTTTTTTCTTGTGCCTCTTTTAGAATAAAGTCTCTGGGCAGAATGCATGCTTGAGAAGTGGGACTTTAGAAGACTTTTGGAAAATTTCTCAAAAAAATGTGAAAACCAACACTTAGCTTATGATTTAGCAATTCCACTTGCAAGTGATGGCCTAAGACACATAAATATGTGTGTCCACACAAAGAAGTATATAGAAGTATGAACAACAGCTTTACTTCACAAGAACTTACTCTGGAAACAAGCCAAGCATCTCTCCAGAGATGAATGGATTAAAAAATAATGATATATTTATATAGTTAGTAAATTCACCCTACTCAACATTAGAAAGAAATGGACTTGTGAAAAATGGATGAATATTAGAAACAGAATGCTAAGTGGAAAAGCCAGTTATAAAAGAGGATGTCTATAAGATTCCATTCCATTTAATTCTAGGACAGGAGCTGATCCTGAAGGCAGGTAAATTCACATTGACCTGGGGAGGAGAAAGGAGCAGTGAAGGAGTCACTTCCTACTGATGGAGAGTCCCAAGTCTACTCAGGGATGTGGGGTGAATTGATACCCATTTTTTTGATTTATTGAAAATTGAGGCAGTATTGGCAGAGTGCTGTCAACCTTGGCTTTCTTTTTTCTTCTCCTTTTCTTATTTGCTTGTTTTTTTCTTCCTTCCTAGCCCCTGTATATTCTTCAATTTTGTGGTGTGAAGTTTCCTTGAGAAATTGTTTTTGCAAAATATCTTTGACTCAAAAATAAACATGAAATGCTATCCAACTTAGAGGCCTCCCATCTTTATTGACAATAATCACTGTGATTAATTTTATGGGTCCATAATAACACTAGAAGAAGTTTTTGCACTCAACAGTAGAAAACATAAGAAAAGAATTGAGTGGCTGTGAAAAGAATCTAAAACTACTTACCATTAGTAAAACAAAATTGGTGAGAAACTCGGGACTTGCACTTTCCTTATTGGTGATATTTTAACGAATGCACACTAAGGAAAGAATCGTGAATATATTGAAAAATTTAGCCATATCAAGAATGTTCATTATTACATTATTTATAATCATTAAAGACAAAATCTATGTATATATTCAACAATAATGAATTGCCTAAAAATTACAGTGCATCAAGGCAATGGTATATTATGATGAAATGGTATTGAAAGTATATGTAGAAAGCTCCTCCTGTCGCAGGAATTGCAAACCGTAGACATTAGAAAAATAATTTTCTTACTTATTTTCTAAATGGCTTTATTAGAACACAGCCACACTCCTTCATTTTTTTAGACTTTGTGACCATTTTTGTCCCCTCAAATAGAGATCTGGGTAGTTGTGATGGTGACCAATGGTCAGCAGAACTGAAAATGCTATTTATTCCTTTACAGAAAAAGTGGGATGACCTCTGTTCCGTAACAGAATGCTGAAACAGTCTCATTTCAGAAAGAGAACAAGAGAGCAAGAGAGACATTAATATAACATATTATGTTCTGTATATTCAGTGATATATAGTATGCCAAAATGACAGAGAGTTTAGTTGTGTGATAGCGTAACCAATAATTTAACAGTTCATTTCATTGCTTTCTAAATACACCAACTCCTTTTTTGCCCATCTTAAATTAAACATTAAGACTTTTGGAGGTGGGTGGATAAATATCCAGAGCTGTTCAGAACTTATTTCTGACTCTGCACTAGGAGTTACTCCTGGTTGTGCTGTGAGGGTCCTCAGAGCCAAGGATCAAACCATGGTCAGCTAAAATCAAAACAAATACCTTACATGCTATACAATCTCTCTAATATCTAAAATATTTTTAAATACACTGAACAACCCTATTCTATTTAATTAAATAATTCTATACCTATTCAAGGTATCTGGTTTTGTTTGAAGGAAAGAAAAGCAATAGATTGGGGTACAAAATAAGAGGGAAAAAAAAGTCAAAAGTCAAATACGCTGAAAATGGGCAGAGTCCCTCTAGAGGCTTCCAACCTCAGTTTGAGAGAGGACGTGAAAAAGGTAATTGAGATACCACAACAATACAGAACAAAATATCGAATTAAATAACCGGTGAGCACTACAGCAATAAAGACAGGCACCACACAATAGTCTCAGTTCTGAAATCAAATCATGCTCGAGTGCAAAAAGAAAAAGACAAGACAAAATAATATAATATTGGAGACATCAACTGTAGTCTCCACACCAAAACAAAGACATCAAAAAAAAATCGATCAATCGATAAATAAACATGTGGAAAAATTATTGTTTTGTGCTTTTTTTCCCCCTCCTTTTCTTTATTCCCCTGCATAGGTACAGTAACTACTGGGGATATTGTAGAGGGAATTCCCTTGACCTAGGAGATACAGAGTTTCTCCACCCCTGAAGTATACTGTCATGGGATTAATTCTAGACTCCTTGCATGATCATTTACTCTCCCCTTGCTGCTTTCGTGGTGTGTGGAAGACTTCTACTTTGTCTTGGATGGTAAAATCAGACCTCTGTTTCTAGAGATCTTGGAGTTTATGAAATCTTTCTTTGTGGTTCTAGCAGTTATGCTTCTTCAGTGTCGTTTTAATCCATCTTCTGTAGTTAGTGTTCTTGGTCGTTATTTTGCTCCTAGAATGGAGCCTGGGATAAAGTCTTTCGTTATGTTTTCGGAAGACCCGTTCAGTTGCGGTTGCTCAGTCAGACTTCTGGAATTGGAGCTCTTGTTTGTTGAACAGATCATATACCAAAAGCTAGGCTAGAGCTTTTTGTTGCTGTTGTTGTTGTTGTTGGTTCCTGGATGCATACTGTCCAATCTTGATTGCAACAACCAGTCGTCTGTATATAGCGATCTTGGCTTTTGCACAGATCAAAGGGTGACATGTTTTCTGATTTTGTCTTATCGACAGCTGATGAGGAAGGACAACTTGCTCTTAGATCAAGTTGTTCCCATTTCCTCATTGTCAGGTTATCAATTTAGAACTGGCTCATGTTGGTGTCAGAGCAGCATTGTAAATGACCTGGAGGGGATTTGGTTCCTGGAGCTGTTGTGGAGAACTCTGTCGTATCTATGTCTGGGATCCAGGAGTTAAGTTTGAATGGTCAATGTCTAGTTCCCTGGAGCCTAAGTTGTTTCCACATGATATACATTCAGGGTGGGAGATGTCCCTGTGTTGTAAACAAGTATGAGTTCTTATCCCTAGTAGATAAGAGCTTGTTTTTATACATACAATTTCCCCTTTGTTTAATATGTCTTTGCAGGAGGAAGTGGTGCTACATTATATTGCTGGTGGATTGGGGGGGGTGGGGTGGAGAGAAAAGAAACCAGACTCCCGACAAAAACTAAGAATATATATGTTCACACATATCTAAAGGGAAAAAAAAGTTTCTTTAAAAAAAAAAGAAGATTTAATAAAAGGTGTAATTAAAGGGATAAAGTGGGGTCAGGAGAGATAGCATGGAGATCAGGCATCTGTCCTTCCTCTAGATGGGCGGTGGCTCAGAACCCGGCATCCCATATGGTCCCCTGTGCCCACCAGGGACGTTCTCACTTTTACTCTCTAACCAGGCTCTTCTCAATATTGTACCTGGGAGGCTCTGAGCCAAGAGAAGGAGGAAAGAAGGCAACAGGGCCAGGGAAGAATTAAGACCCGCAGACATGACATTTCTTAGAAATCAGCCTGTCTTGGTTTCTCCCCTAATTATTCACCATTTTGTTTACAAATGGGAAATAGCATTCTACTGCTCAGTGTCTTCCAAGAGACTGAAGTTAATTTGAAATAATCCTCCAGCAAAAGCACCAATAAAAGCATCTGGAACGCCCTGATACCGTACCCTCTGGCTACTGACACCACATTATTGATACACAAATCAAAGTTGACTGGTGCCATAGCTCTGAGTCCCCTGGCAACTCTAGCTTTCAACAGACATGGCTTGTTTTCTTAAGAGAGGACCCACTTACTACAACCTCTCATTGTCACAGGCTTAGTTAAGATATTAAAGAGATCCCAAAGAGAAAATTTAAATCTCCTTTATTTTTGCAATTGAGTGGGCTCACCCCCCCAAAAAAAATCCTTAAATAAAGAAAGACAGAATTTGAGCTGTGCTTAAGAATAGACTGGTGAGCTCGAAAGGAGACTCTACTGACATAATCTGATTTGAGACCTGTCACTAGATCTCGCCTGTCAGATATTAACAGGAAACTTAAACCTGCCGGAAATTCCCACCATTAGAGTCATTTTTTTGAGACACTGGATTTTTTTTTTCTCAAAAGACTCTGCTTACATAGAGAATTCTCATACTTCTGGAATTAGAGTCCTTAGAATCAATTCACTTAAGAACTAAGAAGTAAAACCAGTCTTCAGTCGTCTAAAACCTTGCTTCTCCTTAGTATAAACTCCTCCTAGATCGGGGAGTCCATTACTTTGCAAAACAAAGAAGAGACATGATTTCCGTGAGTGTGTGATTTCATTCCAAAAAAGATTTGCTTGGAGTAACCCAAAATCCACTTCCCTGTAATTTTCATCTTCGTGATCACTTTTTTGTTTAGTTCTGAAAATATCTGGCAAACACCCTTGCTGGCATGGCACACTGAGTCACCGAAAGGCATTCCAGGCCATTAGAGCTTGCTCTCAAGAAACTTACATTCCAGGAGAAAGATAACCAGCAGGTACACTCGAGTGTGCACCCCCCCCCCCAACAAGCAGCTAGATAGTTATTGCACAATCAAAACAAAGGGGGAGTGAAAACAAGCAGAGAAAGTGGGCTGAGGTGTTTACATGGCGGTATCCTAATACCCCATTAGATGCTGGAATCCCAGCCCTGTGCTCAGTTCCAGATAGGGTCACTGTGGATACCAGCAAGGAAACATGATGCCCTTGATTCAGGCCTGCAATGAGTGTTCTTGTGAGCAGAGATGTTTTGGGTGAGAACAATATAAAAGTAGTCATGATGCTGACTAGAAGAGCAGGGAGTGAGGTTTCTATCCAGCAACATAGAGGATTTCCAGCCACCAGTAAGAAGAAAAAATACTTCTGGAGAATGCTAATGAGTGTATTTCCCTGGCTTTAGGCTTCCTTCTCTTCCAGAGCTTCAAAGAAAACAAAACAAAACAAAAACCAAAACATTTCTGTAGTTTTCAGCCACGTGGTTGGTGGATCTTTTGTTGGTTAGTCCTGGAAAGATAATTCAGAGCATTAGAAAGAGGCCCTGTGATATGATAAATCAGTTTTAATCCCAAAATTTCTATTATATCCAGGAACCAGGAATAGCCTAGCCTTGAGGTTGAAATCAGTCTGGAATGTTCTAGAAACAGGAAGGAGACCAAGAAACAGGAGCTCTGAACAAAGAGGAAAAAGATGGAAAATGAGCACAGAGAAGGAGACTGGAGTCAGATTGAGTCAGACAAGGGGCCCAGTCCTCTGGGAGGGTCCAAATACTAACCTCTGCCTCTGGCTCATTATATGAACTAGTGCCAGGCACTGATGTGGTTCTAAAGAGCTGAAACCCACCTCTAGAGAGCTGTGGGCCTGCTAAACATCATCTGGAGGTGAAGTTGGGTAGGAGGAGGCATTGTTGAAAACTTTCTTTACAATGGGAGATCCTTCCAAGGTCCTCAAGTAAGTCTTGTGTACTGTGCATGTTCCCAGCATCCCTCATTTGTTTCTTTTCTCCCCTTCTTTTCTCTTCCTTCATCTAAGAGTTCCTCATGCCTGGGATGCAATTCTGTCTAATAATAAACTGTTTTAGACCAGGGAGTTGGCTTAGCACTAAAGCATATATGCTGAATTGTGAAGCCTTGGCTTCTAAGACCTTAGAACTGCAGAAACAAATACCTAGATAAAAAATAGTGGAGACTCAGAAAATGCCAATGAAATACAGTCTTGGTGAACATGAAGATGCACAGCTTCTCAGTAGCTTTGTTCTCTGAGGCCTCCTGGGCTTTTCCTCTTCACAGTGAGGTTCTCCCTAACATCAAGGGTAGGTAGAATTTAATGTGAAGGTAGAACATATTGGAAGGCTGTTCCTCTTCCTGACCACATAATGCTCTTATTCTTGTCTCTTGTCAGGTTCAGAGTCACTGATTTGACTCATAGCTCAGAGACTCACATGATTCAAAAGTACTGAGGCAGAAAGAGACCAAGATTCATTTAGGAAATGTTGTCAGTCTCTCTTATGGGCTAAAATCTGTTCATGTATCTAGTCCTTGTTCTGATTAGCAGGTAAGGACTCTAGGAGTGTTAGACATATATGGAAGTGGAGAGAGGCTGGACAATATTTGCTTCAATTCCTTTGGGAGAAGAGAAATACCAGAGAATCGGTATACAAACAAAAAAGTTTAAGCTGTAGTGTCTTTGCAGTGGATCCTTGCTTTTAGTTTTCAGATACTTTTGGGATTTCTCTTAAATGGGCTTGATACATTAAGACTGTAGGCTTGGCCATGCTTTCCTCTTCTAGAGTTGAACTCAGAGTTGAGAAATGATCTTGGTCAACATAAGCCTGTCAGCTCGGTAGGTGACACATACCTAATGTCCAAAACAAAAAATTGTAAGGTGGCATGGCTTTCTCCCTGTACACCTGGACATCGATATAAACTTATAATCCTTACTCTTAGGACCACAAAGACCTCATCTGAGAGAAGTGGCACTCAAGTTTATTTTAGAGCTCTGCCTATCTTATCAGCTTATGTCCTGCTAAGGGTGTACACCATGGATGTACTGGGTACATTTGGTCTGTGAATCAAAGGACTATCATGTAAAGGCTTCAAATAGTTATTATGGGTATCTGGCCATCAAAAGTGTGCTTCAAGGGAGATGTATTTATTTCAAGTGATGATCATATCAATCTTAAGTCCTAATTCTTGTATATAATTGTGAGGTCCCACAATGACTTAAGAGTGTTCTGCTAAAATAGTTTCCTCAGAGCCTGGGAATTATCAGAAGGTGAGAGTTTGAATATTGGGATCCTTTATTGGATCACAGAGCCAATATGGATATGCCAACATTTAGGTAAGATTAAACTCAGTAGAGAGGTCTGACAATAAAGGAATTTTGGTTGCTTATAAGGAAAACATTGGTAGTGGGAATGTTGCATTGGTGGAGGGTGGTTTTTTTTTAAATATAATTGAAACCCAATTATAAACATGAAAACAAACATAAGATCCAGTTACAAACCATGTTTGTAATCATGGTGCTTAAATAAAGATATTATTTAAAAAAAAGAACATTGGCACTTGGAAGTTAAGGAAGTTCTTAAACATGGTAAGAAAACATCATTTTGATCAAAGAATGCTCTGAAACCTGCAAGATGGACAGTAGAAGGTACAAAGCTACACATACTTAAGCCCTTTTCTGGCCAAAAGAAAAATAGCAGCAGAATCATCTTGTCAAACAGTTGTTCCAAACTTGTGTAAATGGTTCTGTGATTAGATGCTGCCTTTGTAGACTCTTGGTCAGATCACTGTCAAAAGAAATATATTGTTAGAATCAGGGTCAGCAAACTCTGAACCCTGGACCCCTTCCAACCCACCACCTGATTAGCACAGCCCATGAGCTAAGAATAGTTGACATATTTTTAAATAGTTGAAAAAATGTAGAAGAATGAAATCTCTTGACAGATGAAGTTTATATAAAATGTCAATTCCAGTCCATAAAGTTGACTGGACTCCACACACCCTAATTCCTTTGCAAATTTTCTGTGTCTTTCTTTGCCATCAGATGGGCTTGTGGAGTTGTGACAGGGACCATATGGCCTGGGAAGCCTAAACAATGTTCTTTCTGGCTCTTCACAGAAAAACATGGGCCAAGCTCTGTGCTGGAGAATCATTACCTTTGCTGCTGGAAGGCTATTCAAGCAAGTTGATGTGGGGAACATGAAAGCAGAGTGCTTGGTCTTCATCAAACTACAGGAATAGACAATCCCTGTTCTGTGCCTGTTCTTGATAAATATCAGCCTGAGCTTTGCTTTCACTGGAGTCTGCTTATGAATTGGAAGAGCTGACTTCAGAACTGACACCTTACTCTGACCATGAGGAATTTGTGATAATGACCTGGAAAAATCTAAGCACAAATCCCAAAAAGGCTCAGCTTACCTTGCAGCAGGTGCCTGGAGAGAAAAGAAGCAAAGATTGGAACAAAGGGCTCAGGAAAAATCTAAGCACAAATCCCAAAAAGGCTCAGCTTACCTTGCAGCAGGTGCCTGGAGAGAAAAGAAGCAAAGATTGGAACAAAGGGCTCACAAGCAAGTTAGTACCTGCTTCCACATCTGTCCTGAGATCCAGTTACTCTACTGCCTGTGCACCCCAAGAAACATGGAGTGTCTTTAAAATTGCCTCCATTTTGTTGTGTTTAAGTCACATCTAGCAGGTTGTTCCTTTCATTTTTGTTTTTTATCACTTGTCACCAAGTAGAATCTTATTTACACACTCTGGTAATAGTAACAGAAAAGGATTGAGGTTTAGGAGTTGCTAAGTTTCTTTTATGGGGCCATAAGAGGGTCTTGAATTATTTAATGACTGCCCACCAGTACTTATGACCAGGTACCATTTACACTTACCCAGACACCTTTGTTATTAAGGTGATGCTTCATAATCTCTGTACTGGGCAACTCTGCCCCCGCCCCCATCTAGGAAAGATATTGATACAATCCACTGCAGGTCAGATGGCGGACTCTGCTGTGGGTTGATGGGCAATACTTAACATTGGCCCAGCTCATTTTCAGAGAGGACAAGCTATCACACACCCAAGACACTCCAGTGCTTCATATATTATTCACTGCTACTTCCAGTGCTCAGTAGATCATACAACTGAATTTCCAAAGACATAACCAGATATCAGACACCTGATACAGGGCCAGGGCACAAGTTGCCCCCTCCCCCTTCACTTTACTCTTTTATATATGTAATATCCAATCTGACCCTTCCAACCCTCATCTCTCTTGTTCCCCTTGCTGACATTGCTTCATGTCTTAAAGGGCATTGTATCAGTCATGGTTTCAGACAAGTGCCTGGGAGACGGGGGTGGAATAGAATGGGTGCCACCCATACAAACACATAATCAATCAACACCTCTCATATGAGCCTGTCCCAGTGAGTGGATAAATGTGCCCCCATTTTAATTATTAAATAAGAATTGGCCAAAGTTAACAGACACTTTGCAAGATACATACAAATATTGCAGTACTCAATTGAACTGGGAGGAACATATTTCTGACTCAGTTGCATCCATCAGCTCACGTCCGCAACAGTAAGGGAGAAGAAAAACAGTTGGCTGGGAGAGGTGGGAGGGTGCAGAGAGTGAGTACAAAGATTAAACTTGTCTTACCTCCATCTGACCTCACTTTGCTCCCCAACACTATATATATCTGGTTCCTTAAGAAGCACCAGAAGTGATCCCTGAGCACAAAATTAGGACTAAGCTCTAAACATAGCTGGGTTTGGGCCCCCCGAAAGAACAAAACTAATAAGGGCTGGAGAGATAGTACTATGGGTAGGGAACTGGCCTTGCATGTTATAGATCCAGGCTCAATCACCAATACTGTATATAGTTCTTAGAGCACCACTAGGAGTGATTCCTCAGCACAGAGCCAACAGTAAGCCCTGAGTTTCTACAAGTATGGTCCCAAAGCAAACAAAAAGAACACCCCCTCTCCCCGGAAACAACAACAAAAACAGTCATATTGTCAATGGATTTAGAGTATTTCGAGTTAGAATTTAGAGTCCCTGTCACAATCTGCCTTTCCCCTTAGTTTCTCATTTGGCTCCTTTGCAAGATTTTCAATTGCATGTGCCATATCTAGATAGGAGCTTCTGCTTCTCAGGAAGAGTCCCATGCTTCTCAGGGAATTCTTTCAGACTGACTCCAGCGGAGGTGATACATTTATTTCTAAAAAGCTATGCCCCACAGTGCACTCATTTTTCTTGCACTGCTGCACTCAAACAGGAGGAAGTGCTGTGTGAACTGGATGGACCCCAGCTTGCCGAAGTCTCAGGAGGCTCTTAGGCAGATATGCTACATTAGGGGCTACCACACATGTCTTCCTCAATAAACAGGCTTACCGCTCATATAATCAAGTCATTTATGGAGAGGAGTCAGCTCAAGACCAGGACTTATGAGAGGTTCTCCTGGAGGAATCAAACAAGAGACTGTCTTTCTGTCAGAGTCCCATATGTCACCTTTTCTTTGGGGATGTAGAAATAAAAGAGTCATCTATTCTGTCTCAAATAGAAGAAGGAAATTTGGTGACTTTAAAGTCGACCGATTAAGCCCTTTTTTGAATAATTGAATCATTTTTTCTTGCATTTTCCCCCAAACATAAGAATTTCTGATCAAACTAGAACTTTCCTATTTTTAATTAGTCCCTTGTGTTGTATGGGGAAAAAAAGCTTTTTTTAATATAAGCTCTCATTGAAAGTCACCACTGCAAGATTATTTAAATTTTTTAGCTTTCCCAATGATTAAAAGAAGAGTGGGCATTTCAGTCTTTGGGTTCCTGCAACCCCTTAGGTATAGAGCAATTCTGTCTTATTCAAGACCTTGCAAACCCAGTGGATTGGGGCAGAGTGATGATAAGGCATGGCACTACTAAAAGAAAGCTTTTTTTAGGATAGCATATGTGATGCCTAACAATAAATATCTGTGCATTTTGATATTTAAAAGGGGGCATAAAACCATGCCTTTTGGTCTCATTTGTCTTTGATTAAAAAGCTATCTCCTATAGTTTATAAAGGAAACTAAACTTCACTTATACAACTAAATAAGTTTTTGCATATATTTATGCCTCGCTAGCCATTAAGATATAATTAAGATTAAGATATAAAGCTCTCCTAAGAGCTGAGACTTATACCCAAAGCTGCCAGCTCAAAGCCACTCTTGTCCTCAGCATCCCCTGGAAAGCTATGTCAGAAGAAGTCGTCTATAACATAGAAAAACATCCCATTTGAGGAGAGTGAGCTATCCTTAGAGTTCAAATCGATGGAAGGATTAGAAATACCCTATGGAGAAAATGAGACATTTTCAATGGAAAAACAGAGAGATGGAGGCAGTTATTAATGCAACGGTCAATCCCAAGCCTCTGATCCTTGATGCAAGGGTCCCTCCCTGTGGGAAAAAGGGAGGGTCTGCAAACAACCATAGTGGTTGTTCCTATCCTTTCTATGATTTTTCTTTGCAAGAATATTCTAGTATCTGAGTGGTTCTGCTGGGAGTTTCTTGAAACCCCTATCACTTTAGGTAAAAGAGACAGAGATAAGGAAAAGTTCTAGGTCTGGAACTTTCCAGGCATACATACAGAGATGGCACTGGACAATATCTGTGTGAAAAGATATCAATATATCAGGGAACACAGGAAGATAGAGATTGAATCTTTGACCACGTGTTTGATACCTGAACCAGAAAATGTGTTCCTTGATCAGGCCAGAGAGTAAATACTTAAAACTTGGTGGACCACACAAGTACTACCTGCATGAATCTTCTTCCTTTTTAATTTTTGTTGTCAATCTTTTTTAGCTGGCAGCTATATAAAAATGGTCAGATATTGACCATTGGAGTCAATTTGACCTCCTGGTCATAGTTAGCTGACCTTTTTGCTAAATCAGCCCAGCAACCACCTGTCCAGAGTTCTTATAAATAAATACAATTTGTAAAACAATTTCAATGTCAGGTTACTCTGACCTACTCCACAACTTAAAGACAAAAGAATCAGATCGGGGTGGGGAGGAGTGATAGTACAGTTGGGCATGTGGCTAAATTAGGTTTGATCTCCAGCAATACTTGTGGTTCCCTAAACCTCTCCAGGAGGCTCTTAGTGTAGAGCCAGGAATAAACCTTGGGCATGTCTTGATGTGGCCCCAAACAAAACCAACAATAAACTAAACAAAACAAAAAGGCAAAGAAATCAGAGAGAAGAAAGCACTATCAAGGCCAAGGAGAAAGAGAACCCAGGGTGCTTAGATATATTTCTCAAAATGGAGTGTTTTCTGCCTCCTAGAATGATGGAACAATGGAGAAAGGTCCGGAATTAAGGATCAGAGCTATTTTGAAATGCTAGAGGAAAAAAGGAATCACAAAACTCTTCAAAGCAGGTTTCAAGGAAACATTTTTCCCTACCTGAATAATTCAGATGGTTTGTAGCTTGCCTTGCTCCTTCATTGCAAGGAACCACTGGTGATGTTTAGTTTTATTTCCAACTTGGCTTAGCTTCAGTCCTCACTCACTTAATTGAATGCAAATTTGGAGATGGCAGGGATAGAAGAGATTTGGTAGATTTTGTTGATCTTGCAATAGTTGACCTTACCTAAAAGTGATTACCCTTATCCTTGATGATGTGGCATGCATGTCTGATTAAGCAAAGTCCCTAATCTCCAAGTTTCTGAGGTTTCCTGGAGGAAGGAAAAGTTTGGCTCCAACCCTGAAGCCACAGCTCCTGCCCAATTTTCCTGCCTATGGATTAGAAAGGTGTCCTTACAGCATGTGAGCCAATTCCTTAAAATCTCTGTCTCTGTGTCTCTCTCTGTCTCTCTCTTACTCTCTCTTTCTCCCCCTCCCTGCCTCTCTCTCTCTCTCTCTCTCTCTCTCTCTCTCTCTCTCTCACACACACACACACACACACACACACACACACACTGTTCACTATACCTGGACTGTCTATTCACCTTCTCACTAGTTTTTCTTTATATCCCCTAAATCAATGCTCTTGGTGGTGCCATTTATGAGTGAGGACAGATGGCAAAAGACGAGGGTCTTCACAATCCCACATTCCCAGCTGATGTACCTTCCTATTTCAGCTCTCCTTCTGGAAAGATGCATCTGATTGGCAGTCTATTCAGAGACACTATTCTTTTGTGCTCTTTGTCAGTTATTTTACTGAGAAATCTGAGCATCAAGCTGAATTGTCTGGTGTTCCTATATGAAGGACTCTGGTTACCTTGAGACCCTTCAAGCAGGAGGGCAGTGTCATGGACTCTAAGCACAGTGTTTAAAAATCAACCATGGATAGTAAAGAAAGGTCTTTAAAGAAAAGTTAATCTAAAACTATGTTCAGTATTGATCTGTGGGTAAAAATTCCATGAACAACAACTCAAAGGAATCTATCTCTGTATTATCCCTAAGAGCAGTATTTAAAGTTTGTAATAATGTTGCAGAACTACATTGACTTATCATGCATATATATATATATATATTTCTAGAGGCACACAGGTGTTTGTGTGTACAAATTTGTGCACCGATGGTGCTCGACTTAGGATAGTTCAACTTTGGATTTTTTGCCTTTTAGATAGTATATAGCATCTTGCACACATCAAGAACTGAGCAGGGAGGCACACAGACAGCCTTGCTACTTAGATGTTTTCAGTATATGATGTGCTTATCAAGATGCATTTCCATTGTAAATTGAGAATGATCTATGTGCAGTAGTTATGTATAAGTACATATATGGAGAAGGATATACTTGTTTATAATGTGTATAAGAATGTGTGTGCATTTGAGTGAATGTATGTTTGAATGTGTGAGTGTGTATGAATGTGTGTGAGTGGGTATTTGTGTGGTTGAGTGTATATTTATGTGTGCTCTGTTGTTCTGGAGAAACCTGACTATGACCCCAGCCCTCCAAAGGTAGGTCAATAGGAACTGGCCAGTGGGCCATTCATCCTACAATATACTCTTTGCTATCACAGGTAATAATAGACCTATGGCTACTCCAAGAGCTGTGTGGCTTGACCTCACTCTGCAATGAGATGTGACTGGAGGCAAACAGCCTTCAGTCCCCACAGGCACCCTTCACTTTCTACTACTCTTACATTTGCTCCTGCTTTCTGATTCTGTACCATTGCAGCTTTGCCCATTGTTGCTGCACTATTTCACAGTTGGAACCTCCCCTTGTCCTGCGGCGTAAACCTTGCACACAGTCCTACACCTTTATCCAGATGTCAATATCCTTGCTCCTCCATCACTGAAGATGCAACCCTCATGTGTGCATCTATGAAGTAGCTTTTTTGCATCACCATTCTGCACCAGCAAATATTCTTGCAGCCCTATACATGCACCAATAGCTTTGAACACTCTTGTCTGACAGCTTTTCTGTACCACTGTTGACAATCACTACAGCATAGTGCTTTTCCAGGAATACTGGCACCTGTTGTTTCTTTTCCCTAGAATATTTTTTCACTACATATTCTTGGTTAAACTTCATTCCTCCAGGACATAATTCTAAGATCAATATCTCAAAGATGATTTTCATGGCTTCCCTTGCTAGATTCTTCTTATATTACTTCTCTCTAGAGCACATAGCACAGTTGCCATTTTTATCTCTTTCAGTTATGGTTTAATCAGAGTAGGGTAGGGATTCTTAGTAATTTTGCTCCATGGATCCCCAAGGCAGCCTAGAAAAGCCAGAATAATGTTATCAAATGCATGATACAATATACATAGGATTACAAAGAAACTTCCATTTCAATGTAATTGGTTATCAAAATATTTTCTTAAATGTAGCATAGTAATAAATGTGATTCTTTATTAAGGCATTAAATAACAAGCTCTAGTGGAAGGTCTAATAACTACTGTAATTTTGAAGTGGTGATAAGTACAGCAATATTTTATAGTACATACAACAATTGTAATGGATATATAAATGTGGAATTTATATTGGTGAAGAAAGTCAAATATTGCCAATTCTCTTGGATATGTTGCTGAAATTTATAATGGAGGAGGCCAGAGCAATAGCACAGCAGAGAGGGAGTTTGCCTTGCATGCATCCAATCTGGGTTCATTCACCGGTATCCCATATGGTCCCTGAAGTATCTTACTAGTGATTTCTGAGCACAGAGCCAGGAGTAATCCCTGGACATTGCCAGAAATGGTCTCCAACCAAAAAGTAATTTTCATAATGGGATAGGATGCTAACTATCAGTGAAGATTTCTGAAAGTAAAGATACCATTTTTTTTGTTTTGTTTTCTTTGTTTGTTTTGAGGACACACCCAGCAGTGCTCATGAATTAATCAGGGCTCTGCATTCAGGAATCACTCTTGCAGGCTTGAGGGACCATATGGGATTCCTGGTATTGAACCTGGGTCAGCTTCATGAAAGGCAAAACAAATATCCTACTTGCTATGCTGTTACCCTGGTCCTAAGATACCATCTTTTAAACCACATTTTCATCTGTTCTGCTAATTTTCAAGTTTAGGGAGTCTAGATTTAAAAAAATTATTTTGGCCACACTCTGTGTTGCTCAGGGTTTACTTCTGGTAAGTAATTTCCATCTATGTGTTCAAGTTTAGGGAGTCGAGATTTAAAAAAAAATTCATCTATGTATGCAGGTTTAGGAGTCTGGATTTAAAAATAAATTTATTTTGGCCACATTTTGTTTTGTTCAGGGCTTACTTCTGGTTCTGTGTTCAGGAATAATTTCTGGTGGTGATTGGGGGACCAAAAATGGTGCTGAGGATCTAACCAGAATCAGCTATGTGCAAGATAAATGTCATACCCCTATATTATTTCTCCAGCTTTCAGGGGTATAGATTCTTATTTCAGTTCCACATTGACTGTAAAAATAAAAAAGTCATAGTAAGTAAGTAAGTCATAGTTGATATTGATCATTACTGGACCCCTGTACTTAAGGTATAAAACTATTCTAAAGAAAAATAGACTACTCATATGCAAATGGAAAAGAGACTTGATTATCTGCTTCACCAAGTAGTCTTTTACTCAGTGCTTTGCAATCTTAACAACACAGATCAGTTTTCCATCTTCTTCAGATAATCTTTTATGTTCAAGCTGTAAATTCCCTGGGTAGTTCTTTCTCCTCTAAACACTAATATTATGAAGTATTGGCTTCGGATGAAGTTCTTCCTTAAATTGTTGAAGTACTTAGCTGTCCTTTAAATCACACATTTTTTAATTGGGTGTTTTGTTTTGTTTAGGACAAGACTTTTGTCTTATTTAGATATCTGTATCAGCAATAGCTACCAAACACAGAGACAAGAAGACCGTTTTCTGTTATGGGGGATTTAAGTATCTTCTGTGACTTAAGATTTAAATTGCCACTTTTGAGCTGAGTCCCAGGATGAGCAGCTGAGCACTTGCCTTTAAAGAGTGGACTCTGTTCCCCCGTTATCTCTTAAAATAATACCAGCACAAAGTTACTTCTGCTTAAAATAGAATACTAAATACATGAACTGTAATATCTGAAATTTATGGTAACCACAGGGCAAAATCTTACAGCAGGAACATTAATTAAAAAAAAAGAGGAAGGAATCTAAAGATACTAGAAAAAATTTCAAATTATGAAGAAGAGAGATGGGGAAAAAAAGAACAAAGGAACTATAAACAGCAAAAGAAAAGGAAATACCAATGTAAATGGACAAAATTATTCAATTAAAGATGTAGAGTGAAAGAGAAGAGTGATTGGATGGAAAAATAAATCAAATTCATGAAAGAATCCACTTTAGGTATAACAATACACTCCAACTGAAGACAAAGGGATGGAAAAAGATATTCTATGCAAATGGAAATGAAAAAAAGCCAATATAATACTTCATGAAAGAAAATGTAACAAAGACTAAAAGAAATGACAAAGAAGTATTCCTAAAAACTAAAAATATTTTATAGTCTTGTGAACTAAAAATAGTGCAATGAAAGTTTTAAAAGAAAATACACAGAAGTATATTTCATATTGATAAAGAATCAATTCAAGAGAATATGACAGTTGTAAGCATTTATGTATCCAACAGAGGGGCACCAAAAATAAAGGTAAATATTAACAGACCTAACAGGAGAATTTGACAGGAACACAGAAATACTCTACTTAGATCTATGGACAAATCACCTAGACAGAAAATCAATAAGGAAACATCAGACTTAGATGACATATTAGGTTGAAAAATGTTGGTAATATAATAGTTCAATATAGTATTCAATATTGTTTAAATATTAAATATATTATATATTTTAAAATGATTTTAATATAACTATTAGAAAGTAATACAGTTACTTTTATTCTAAAAATTACACTGTTTATATTATATTAACATAAACATATATGTATGTTAGAGAAAGTTAGGTCACTTTCCATTCCAATTGCAGCACTCTTCCAAAGCAGCAAAGTACATTATCTCAAGTATATATGGAATGTTATCTAGAAGAGATCATTTGTTAGGTCATCAAAAAAAAAAAAAGTAAGAACACTAAGATCATATCAAGCATCTTTTCTGACCACAATTACAAGAAATCAATTACAAAAAAAGAAAAAAATGCAACAGATATAGAGATTAAAAACATGCTACTGCACAACTATTGGACAAAGTATGGAATCAAAGATTTTAAATAGCTTTGAAATGAATAAAAATGGAAATATGACATCTAAATGTTTGTGTTATACAGTAAAACTGGTAAAGTGGAACTTAGAGAGAAGTTCAGAGTGATAAATAACCTACCTCAAGAAAAATCTCAAATAAACAGCTTACCACCTGAAAGGATTAGAAAAGGATTGAAGCCAAAGTTAGTGAAAGGAAATAAATAATACAGATCTGAGTGGAAATAAATGAAATGGCAACTGAAAAAGCAATAGAAAATACCAATAAAACTAAGAACTTATTCTCTGAAGAGATAAAAATTTAAACCTTTTGCTAGACTCACCAAAAAATAGGAGAGGGAGGGCAAGAATCATAAACTATGACTATATACAATGATGTACCAATGGATTGGGATAATTTAGAAGAAAGGGATACACTCCTAGAATCACACAAAGACTCAAGACTAAATAGGAAGAAACATCATACGAATAGACCAATTTCCTGCAGGGAGATTGAATCAGTAATCAAAAACCTTCTTCCAAAATAAACATCCAATGCCAGATGGCTTCACTAGGGAATGCTACCAAACATTCAAATAATATTTAATAAGTACATTTCTCAAATTCTTATAGAAAATTGAAGAGAAAACACTTCAAACTGATTGTACAATGTAAGAATCACCCTCATAACAAAACTAGAAAAGAACAGCATAAAAATAAATTTGCAGGGTAATATTCCTGATAAATTCAGGTGCAAAAATTTTCTAAGTATACTTTATTAACAAACCAAGTTCAAGATTATCTTTAAAGGTGGATACACCATGATCAAGTGGAATGAATATACTCCAGGATTCAAAGCTGATTCATCACTCACAAAATAATGAACTTGATACATCAGTAAAAAATGGATAATTTTTGTTGTTACAATAAAATAAAGATGAAAATTCATATTATAATAATTTATTCAGAAAAATACTCCCAAATGGGACATAAATTTATAACACATTCTCTAACAAATAGATACCAAATAAATTTACCTTAACACAATAAAGGCATATATAATAAACACGTGATTAGAAAACCCAGTGGTAAAAATCTAATGTCTTTAACAAGGATAAAGCCATAGCTTGACAATATGTCAAAAAGTCATTGGAATCGAAAAGAAAAAAGTAAAATTGTCAATATTATAGATGACATAATCATTTTTGTTCATTTTGTTTTAGACCCACTCCTGGTGATACTGAATGTTTATGCCTGGTTCTGCAGTCAGGAATAACTCCTGGCAGATTTGAGGGACCAAATAAAATGCCAGGAATTGAACTTAGCTTGACTATGTTTAAGGCAAACACCTTACCTGCTTTACTATATCTCTGCCCCTGATGTAATCTTTTATCAATAGAAAACCCTTAAGAATTTTCTCCAAAATTGTGAAAAATTATATATTTAGTAAAGTTTCATAATATAAAGTAATATATAAATTTTATTACATTTTTATGTGAAACTGTCACAAAGAGAAATTAAGAAAGAAATCCCATTTAAATTACATAGCAAGAATAAGATACCTTGGGATAAATTTAAGATAAAAAGCATATAATCAAAACCATAGGATGTTGGTAAAATAAAGAGAATACTCAAAAATGTTAAGATATTTTTGATTATAGTTTGGATAATTAATATCATTAACATGTCTGCATTAGCAAAGGAATCTACTGATTTAATATATACTTACCAAAATTCCAAAGGCATTTTTTACAGAAAAAAAATAAACAACTCGCAAACTTGTAGGAAATACGAAATATCTCAAGTGGTCAAAGCAATCAGAAAAAAAGAATAAAGAAGAAAAAATATGCAGCCCCAGATCTTGAACTATATTATAAAGTAATAGTAATTAAAACAACAAGGTTTTTTTTTTATTGACAAGTAATTGAGACATATTACTGACATAATAGTAGATGTCCATATTATTGATAAAAATAAGGGGGCTGGAGCAATAGCATAGCATCGGGGCATTTACCTTGCAAGCAGCCGACTCGGGATAGACCTGGGTTTGGTTCCCGGCAACCCATTTGGTCCCCTGAGCATGCCAGGAGCGATTTCTGAGAGCAGAGCCAAGAAAAATTCCTGAGCACTGCCAGGTGTGACCACAAAACCCAAAACAAACATACAAACAAACAAACAAAAAATAAGAGACAGACCAACAACACAAAATCAAGAACTTAGAAGGAGAGAGAACAAAATCTAGAGTTGATATATGATTATAAATTATGACAAAAGAGGGAAGAAAATAGAATACAGAGGATGATCTTTTATTTATTTATTTGTTTATTTATTTATTTTTATAAACCAGACAGCCTCAAAGAAATGAAACTGAAACACTATCATATGCCATAAGTAAAAATTAACTTATGATTTAAAGTCTTGAATATAAGACCATAAGCAATGAGAGATCTAGAAGAGAATAAGCATCAATTTATTTTATATCTGTATTAACAACATTTTTCTAGAATCAACTGAAAGGCAAGAGCAACAACAGCAAAAAATATACAAATGAAATTACATCAAACTAACTTCAGTTTAGTGAAGGAACCCATCAACAAAATGAAAAGATAATCTACCGAGTGGGAAGATATATTACATCACATATCTCATGAAGGGTTATATAAAAAAAAAAGACCTCCACATGACTCATTAAAAATGAGTAATGCAAAAACATCACATGCCTCCTGTCACAATGGATTCTATAAAAAAGACAAGAAAAAAATCTTGTGAAGATATAGGCTTGTTTAATGTGTGCTCTACTGCAAATGTAAATTGGTGCTTCTACTATAGAAACATATATGGTATTTCTTAAAACAAAGCTAACATGTGGTCCAACAATTCTAATTTTATGTATTTCCCTAAGTAAAATAACAAAATGAAAAAAGATATACAAACCTTTATGTTCACCACTATATAGTGTTTAATATGAGCAAAATATAAAAACAACTTATAAGTCCATTGAAGAAAGGATGAAAAAGTGAGAATGTAATAGGACTATAAGTGAAGCACAAAGTGAATTAGATACTGATCTTTGTGGAACCATAGCTGAGGTTTGAGAATATTGTGTTAAGCAAAATAATCCAGAAACAAATATCACATGTTTTTACTATCAAAATAAAACGACCTCAATTCAACTAAAATCAGAGACAGAAGACAATGGTAGATGATAGGTAGGTGAAATGGATGTTGGGAAACAAAGAACTAAATCTTCAATGAAAACAGAGAAAGAAGCAAAGGAGTTGCAATGTAAATAGTGAGAATTATAATCAATAATATGGAATGGCATATATGAAAGTTACAAAGAAAATATGGTAAATAGATGTATACTCATTTCACATTGATTCAAATGTTAAATCATTATGTGTAGTTCTAAAACTAAAATACTACTTGTAATTATGCTTTCATACTAAAGGAACTCTTTTCCTGCAATGATACCTTGTCCATGCTTACCTTCATGTCCTGTTTCTTTTGCTTTTTCCTTTTCCCCAGTTCTTTAGAGAACCAATGGGTTTAAGTTTATGAAATCACAATTTTTGGATTGGCTCATCATCAATGGCAAAATTTACTTTCTTTCCATCAGTCATTGAGATAGATGCAGAGGACATATGTTTTCTTTGAAATGACAGTAATTTAAAGGATAACATAAAAAGCAACCTTTATATTTGCATAGTTCTGAATCAGCAGAAGAAAGCTAAGAATCAGTTCAATCCCATTCTCTTTAGAACCCCCTTAACTTTAGTGCCTTCCTTTAGAAGCATG
The DNA here is from genome assembly GCF_024139225.1 of Suncus etruscus. Taxonomy (NCBI): domain Eukaryota; kingdom Metazoa; phylum Chordata; class Mammalia; order Eulipotyphla; family Soricidae; genus Suncus; species Suncus etruscus. The sequence goes on along the minus strand of NC_064856.1, from coordinate 32,731,712 downwards.
GTGGGACCATTAATATCCTGCTCTTATTTCTATTCGCTTTGCCAAAGGATAGGTATTGGCCAATTGAGTCTTACATATATTTCATTGGCCCATGGGTTTGTTTGACAATGAGCTTTGTTAGAGGTAAGAATTGGAGAAAGAGTTCTTTGAAACAGACGTGGCATCAAAGTAAGTCTTTGATTGAAAGGTTGCTAAGGGACCATATGATGTTCAATCTGAAATCACCTTGTTAGTCATCGTTATCATTTCTAAGTATGACCTGCACCAATCTTACCTAATCTTTTCATTTTCAAACAGCCTCCTATCCATCACATAGAACTCACACACTTAAATCATTTTTCCAATATTCATACATAGTGTTCTATGCACAAGTACACATTCTTTGCCAATTTATAAACTCTGAGCCAGAAGCTACCTTTAGTTTTTATTCTTTAGCTCAAAGGCTGCTTGGAAAGAAATATGTAGAAATTTTTTCAGAAGTATCCCCAAATGTTTTCATTGCACTATATGCTAACAATGGTTTTTATTTTGTCCCTATTAGACATTTTATAAATAGTGTCTCTTTGTTAAGATCCATCTGTTCAACTTGAGTTGGGTGCTCCACTTAGTGGTCCAGAGGTAGCACATTCATCATGCAAACCGTGTTCCTTGGCTTTAACTTCTGTGTTTCACCTGAATAGGAACTTGGATCCAAAGATTTTTGTTTTCAGTATTATAAATGGAAAGCATTTTTCATATTGGTTTCCTTGGGGACTTTTTTTTGGGGGGGGGGGTTTGGACCACACTCGGTGATGCTCAGGAGTTACTCCTGGCTATGCACTCAGAAATCACTCCTAGCTTGGGGGACTATATAAGACACCAGGGATTGAACCCAGGTTCGTCCTGGGCAGCCACATGCAAGGCTAATGCCCTATTCCGTGTGCTATTGCTCTGTCCCAGTCCTTGATAACATTTATGAGAATTTCTCCAAGGAATATTTCCTAGAGTTGAATTTCTAGAAATGTGAGTGTCTCAAACTGCATCAATTAGTCAAATACCCCCAAGTCCTGTACCCTTTATATACCAACTACCAAAATGGAAAATATGCTGTCTTTCATAGCTTTGACAATACTTGGTACTATCATACTTTTCAGGGTATGAACTATTTGATCACTGAATTTGATTTGTTTTGTTTTGTTTATGTGTCACACCCCAGGGCATTCAGGGATTACTCCTGACTGCACTCAGGGATTACTTCTGGAAGTTTCAGGGGATGATATGGGGTGCTAGAGATTGAACTCAGGTTGGCCACATGCAAGACAAGTGCCCAACACTCTATACTATTGCTTTGGTCCCATATCATATGTTTTAAGCTGCACATCTCTGACTGGTCTCTCTGAAAATTTCAGCTACCTGTGGTACTTCAGGTATATTTAGAATATGATATTAACCAATCTGCCAACAGCCTCTGAGTATTGTATATACAGGCTTGCAAGCTCACATATAAAATCAAATTCATCTGTTGTGTGTGTGTGAGAGTATGTGTGTGTCTAGCAAAGACAATAATGGGCATAATAAATTATAGTGGATTATAGATAGATTCTAAGATTGTGTAGCTTACATGTTTTCTCTCTTCTGGGATGTAGGTACCACACACATTAGACTCTTGTGAATGCAGTCATTCCAATTCCTCTAGACTCCATATTTACCCAGTATATTCTCTCTCTCTCTCTCTCCTCTCTCTCTTTCACTTTCTCTCTCTCTGTGATCTCTTTCTCATCTGTTTCCTTCTTTATCTATTTCCCACTTGGATTCTTTATCTTCTTCCTTCTCCAAGTTCTTCTCTGTATCTCACTTTTAGCCCTTTTTTTCTCTAAGCAATCTTAGGATTTTGGGAGACATACCAGGTGATGCTCAGGCTTTACTCCTGTCTGCACTCAGGGATTCTTCCTGGTGGGACTCCTGGCACCACTTGAGACTCAATCACATGCAAGGAAAGCGCTCTATCCACTATACTATTGTTCTGGCCTCCTTGCAGGAGTTTTTAATGTTGTTTGTTCCTTTTTTGACCTTCAGGGATGAATCTGTTTTGGATATTCCTTGGGCGAGGACAGGAGAAGTGATGGAGAGTATTTCTGATAGAGTTAAGGCAATAATCAGACAGAGTTCCTTGGGGGTGGATGATGTTGTCAACTGTATTGGCTCATTTTTATTTTAAACTGGACACATCTGCTGAGGGACCTGGCAAGGAGGATGTCTCTTTATCATTCAAGGCTACCCACAAGCTGCTCCTCACATCCAGAGAGCCGGGTTTGATTTAGGGCTGCATCAGAGTTGCCTGAATGAGGTCTGGGGAATCAGCCTTTCCATAATGCAGCCCAGATTCGTCTTTCCGCAAGCAGGTGAGTGTTTACTTTTGCAGCGGCGCCTCCCTAAATAATCTGGATAGATATAAAAACAGTGAATTCAGCTGCTCGTGAATAGTGTGGAGAGTTGAGCTTTTGTGTGGCACCAATCCCTAGCAATATTTTTTTTGGTATTAAATACTATGAATCCACTTCACCTGTCAGCACTATTCAAAACACCAAGTGTTGGATGAATAGAAAGGATGTTCCGGGATCTTTCCGATGATTACTGTTGCTAGGAAAACCACTTCCTGATAGCTTTGTGCTTGCTGGATGTGTCTCTCTTTGTGTACAGCTTTCAGTGACGGGCCAATTCAGAACATGGTAGTGGGGAGGAATGGGGAAAGTTTAGAAATGTTTAAAGAACACAGCTTAAAGCTAAAAGGGGGTTGCCATCTAAAATAATCATAGAGAGCTTTGCTCGCTGTTGTGTGCAGAATGAGAGTGTACAGAAAGGAGAGAGTGCACACAGAAGGATGACTGGGAAGGGAGCTTGCAGGACTGACTTCAGACCATATTCCTGGAATCTCAGAATTCTGGGTGATGCTTTTGGTGCCTCAGGAAACCATTGCCCTTTGACCCTCACTTCAGTCACACCAATGATGGTTTATGTACTGTTAGCTCTGCTGAAAGCTGCAATTTGACAAGTTGTGAAGAAAGGAAGGGATGGAGCTGGTGAGGAAGTAAACCCTGGAGACCTGTATGTGATCCAGCGTAGCAAAGAGGAACCTAGGAGTGTCTCCTGGTAGTATCTGGAAGGATCAGATTCAGCAAAAGGCACCAAGGCAACCCCTAAGTTTATGTGAGATGAAGGGAAGAAGGGGAGTTTGAGCATACCTAACTCAGTACTGCCTCTCACCCTCTAAGCCACAGGTCATCCTTAGGGCGGGGTTATTGTCAGTCTCAGAGAAGAGGGACCAGGGATCAGGTATGTATTTCACTGCATCACCATTATACCCTGGTTTTTTTTGTGTGTGTGTGTGGTTTTTGGGTCACACCTGGCAGTGCTCAGGGGTTACTCCTGGCTTCATGCTCAGAAATTGCTCCTGGCAGGCATGGAAACCATATGGGACGCCGGGATTCGAACCGATGACCTTCTGCATGAAAGGCAAACACCTTACCTCCTTGCTATCTCTCCGGCCCCCTGTTTTGTTTTTTTATAGTACAGAAATTGGTCTGTGATCTTGAAAAAAAAAAAAGCTTCACATAATGACTGCATGCAATAGTAAAAATTCTTTGCAAAATCATGGAGCCTCAAATCTATGATGGCAATACAGTGAAATAATTTTTCTTCATTCCAGGCCTCTTTGTCTTAACCTGTGATTTGGGCACATGTGTTTGTCTTCCCAAGGGGTTAAAGAGAGGCTTTAGAGCACAGTGACTACCAACAACTTCTACGAGTACCTGTGTCTGGAAATGCTTCCTGACCATTGTCCCACTAGCCCAGAAAGATGATTTGCTTCATGCCAGAGAAAACAGACCATTCATGCCCATGTTTTTGCCCTGAAGACCTAGGATCTCTTTCTCAGGGATTATTGCTTTGCAGGCCTGAGGTCTGGAGTGACCTGCCCTCCTACTTGGATCCTCTGTTGCCCTGAATGACTCATTAACTCACCATGGTATTGGTCCAGAGGCAGACTTCCCTGACTTCAAGCCCAGGGAGTCAAACTGTCACTTTTACCATGCCTTGTGGCTCTTTTCTTTAACCATCATGAGAAAAGACCACCAAGCTCCAGAGCAAGAAAACACTCCTTCCATCAGTCTCTGCCATTCATCTTGTTCACTCCCATACACTGTCCCCCAATTCAGAGGCTTTGACTTCACAAGGGTAAGAAAGGGTGGGAAACAGAGGTTCCAATGCTCCCCTATAATCATGCTCTATGTTTGACCCTTACTTAGCTGTCAGAGGAAGCTTACTCTGGAAAGAAGGACCAGAGCTGACAAGTCTCCAGTGTCACTGTACCTGCCACTACCAAGTGTTTGTCACTGGGAAGGAGTTCCTGTGGGAAGTTGGGGTAAAGGGTGTGACATTACACTGGGGACATGGTGCCATAGATTAGAAACTCTGCATCCTTTGGTTCTGTCCCCATTGCTGCAAAACTCTTACTTTAGGGACAACACATGCAGTGACTGATGAGGTCACAGGGAATGGTGGTCATAGCAGTACTTCCAATTACTTCCTCTGCTGTGTGATGTGCACCCCACCCCTCAGCCATAAGATCATAAACAGCAAGTCCTTTCCTCTATGACAAATTCACTTAACACCTAGTGGAAGCAGATCTGGAGTTTTTTTGTCATAGACATCCCCAGGGAACCCAGGAGAGGGTATGTGGGGTGGTAGAGGGCCATGTGCTGGAGTAAAAACAAAGCAGAGACAAGGAGCCTTAAAAGAGAAATAAACTTTTCCTAGAGTAACAATGTCTTCCTCCTCATTCACCTGGGCCAGGAGACTATTTTCTTTGGATCCTAAATAATGAGGGAGAAGCACCTTGAGAACAGTCTTGGGGGGCTAAGGGCTGTACCTCTTGCCTAAACATTACAAGCAGCCCATCTGCTTAAGTGATTGTGAAGAACTGTCTCGAACTGGCTGGCCACTCACTCCAGCATCTCAGATGTGACTCTTTGCACTGAAACGTGGCACCTGACGGCTGTTGCCCACACTGAAGATAAACCCTGGCGGCTGTGATGGATGCTCCACTTGCCCAGGGATGGGTGGGCATCCTGGCCGCCAGCAGCAGCTGGGCAGGGGTGGGGCTGTGATGGATGGGACCCAGTTTATCTCCTGGTTTCCGAGGAGTCCTGCTGCCAATGAAGTCCTCCCCCAGAGTTAATTTGCAGGAAAAAGAACAAGGGGGCCCATCACATTTGACAATTGCTCGTTTGTATTTACAAGGAACCCTTTTTTGAATACTTCCTATATGCCTGGCCCCAAGCCTTATGTTTCCTCTCTGTTTCCCCTGCAGTGAAAACTGGTTTTCACCCAATGTGTGAACACAAGAATTCAAATGCTTTAAGCTAGGATTCCTGCTTTAGCCCTGGGGTGCTACAGAAAGGTAGAGATTTCATTCTAATGGATTAAGATGAATCAAATGCAATCTTATCATTCGAATTTCATGAACTGTTCCTAAAGGCATAAGCAATCACAGTAAAGAAGATATATATCCAGGATGAGTATAACTGAAGAGTTTGAAAAGCAGAAAAAAAAACAAAACAATTGGCATGTCTGTGTAAAGGTGTATGTTTGTGTGTGGATATATATGTAGGTGTCCCCATGTGTTTATAAAAACACCTATATGTCTATTTACTCCCATGCAGATGTGTATACTTGTTTCATATTCTTAAGAGTTGTATTTATGACACTAAAGTTATATTTTATTTTTTTTACTTATTTACTTATTTATTTTTGGTTTTGGGGCCACAACTGGTGACTCTCAGGGGTTACTCCTGGCTATGCACTCAGAAATCTCTCCTGGCTTGGGGGACCATATGGGACGCTGTGGAGGATTGAACCATGGGCCATCCTAGGTCAGCTGCATGTAAGGCAAATGCCCTACTGCTGCTCCACCACTTAGGCCCCTAAAGCTATATTTTAAACAAAGAAAGCAAATCCATGAAAATGTTAGTGCCATATCCTTGCAACATATACAACTAAGAATCGAAGGAGGATATATTTATAACATATATATATTCACATATAGCTCATGTATATGAGATCCTCACACCTATTTTTTTCCAGAGGGGGCAGAGAGGAAAATTTATTGTCCAGGAGGTTATTTTCCTATAGTATAAGCTTCTATATTTAAATATACCTAAAATCATGTATTGATTGTGTAGTCAACTCCATCCCCTTCATAAATATATTTACACTTTGGATGTGAATGAATAAAAAGAATCCTGTAGACATTTATGTGGCCATATCAGCCACTTATTATCACCGAAAGTGATGAAATTAGCCAGTTTCATGGATATTGATACTTTTGGACCATAATTCATTTGATTTTCTTTGTTTTCCTGATAAACTAATTTTTTTCTGGATGTTCAACACAACAAAATGGTGATTCAAATTATTAAAGGATTCTGGAAACTATAATAGAGCAAGTCCTTGTAGAAAGATTAATGCTCTTTTGTGGGTGGCTTCTGGGTTACCAGGTTGCAGTTTTAGAGTCAGTGACTGCACTTTGATGAACGCTGCACAGACAGAGACTGTTTCAAACAGATGTGATTCTCTCTCCTTCCTTGTAACATTCAGAAACAGGCATGAGTGTCAGGAAAGAACATTTTTCACCAGGCTGGGCATGAGCTCTGGACTGAGCTTGCCGGACATTCCTAAGCACATTGCAAATACTCACATTAAGAGCGGGAAGGATCCTGGTCTTCAGAAAGTTCACCAAATACAAGTGTGAACACACAGACTTGAGTAAGAATCACATATCTCTACTCTCACTTTCATGATGTCTCCCAGGGACACAAGACTCATGTCTTTGAAACAGTGATGCGCCCAACACTTCACACAATAGGCTACCAGTTTTTAACAACTCAGTTGAATTCCTATCAGTTCAACATTTATCAAGAGATTCTGTTGTACCATGAACACTGCTCAGCTCTGAAGATGAAAGAATAATAAAGTATCCACCTTGAGCTCCAGAGACTTACAATCTGAACCAGAAGCAGTTATTTATTTTCTTCCTTTCTTGTTCTGTCAGTCTTAAGGTCTTTGCTTAAGTGTTACAGTGACTTGGGCTTAAAGAGATAGCAAATTGGCTGAGCATGTTTTTTGCATGCAGGAGGCCCACATTTAATTCCCAATATTACATGCAATACTAAGAAATACCAGGAATAGACCTTGCACAACATCAGACACCAAAAATTAAGCAATTACCCAAACTAATGCTTGTGCTGGATTTCAACTTTAATAAGTATGAGGGATTTAAAGGTTTTATATATGCACATATATTTATGTACATTAAACTTTTATTTTAATCCTTCTTTTCTTCCTCCCTTCTATTTTTATTTTTATTTTCTTTCCACCCTTCATTCCTACCTTTCTCTGACTTTTTCTTTTACTTTCTTTCTTTCTTTCTTTCTTTCTTTCCCTTTCTCTCTTTCCCCCTTTCTTTCCCTTCCCTTTCCCTTTCTCTTTTTCTCTTTTTCTTTATCTTCCTCCCTTCTTTCCTTCCTTCCTCACTTCCTTCCTCCCTTCCTTCCTTTCTTCCTGCCTTTCTCCCTTCCTTTATTTCTTTCTGCCTTCCTCCCTTCCTTCCTTCCTGTCTTTCTTCCTCCCTTCCTCCCTTCCTTCCTCCCTCCTTTCTTCCTTCCTGTCTTCCTCCCTTCCTCCTTCTCTTCCTTCCTAGCTTTAGTGAGATAAAATTTACAAATCATGTGATTAGCCTTACAAATTACAAATCATATGATTCATCACTCTCTTCAGTGATGAATATGATAAGCACTGAAAATCAGCACAGAGAACTGATCCTGAACCCAGAGTCTGCTTTGCCCATGCAGCACTTTTCCTTGTTATAACGCATTTGCATGAATACTATGTTGGGGGAAAAAAGCCTATTTCAGTGTGAATTTGTTGGTGCTGGGAAAGGGATTGACATCAAAACTCTGAGTGTATCATTGCAAATGTACCTAATCCATCAGGAGTGTTGGGGTAAGAAAAATGATGATGCAATCCACTTATCTAATAGAGTGCTAAGCAGGGAGAGTTTAAGAATCGACTCCTCTCGGGTGCTTTCAAAGAGCTTGATGGAGACAAATACTAGGACCTAATTTATTTGGTAGATAAGAGAATTAATTGCTGTTATCTTCCACAAACACAAACAGGGAGGAGAGTGGGGCTGAGAGTGGGGAGTAGGTTGCAGAAAGCTATGGGCTGCCTTTACTCCCCCTAGAAGACTTCCTGGAAAAAGAGAGCCCCAGAAAGACTGTGATGGATGGAAAGGGAGGGGGATTCCAAGCTCTGAGTTAGAGGGAATTCTAGGCCTGGGGAAGGTGACCACCATCCTGTCTGCTATGATGTGCCTGTGATCAAGAGACTCACTTCAAGATGACAGCTGGAGAGGCCACGTTTTCTCTTCATCCAAGAACCATCCTGATCACACCATGGAGAATGCGGGAACATAAACACCCGTGCATTGCCCTCTTTCATTGCTAGTTTATCTTTCTTTTTTCCTGTAAGGCTGACTCATGTAGACAATTACTTTGCCTCAGATCTGTCCAAGAGAACAAGCCTATATAAGGCAGATGAAAATGCAGAGAGAGGAAAAACAAACAAACAAACAAAGAAATCAACAAGCCAGACATCACCAGGCATGTGGTGGTGGGTGAGGAATGGCTGCATGCCCAGGTGTAGGGGACAGAAGAAGCCACATCATTAGGAGTGACCCCTCCTAAGTAATCCATGGCTTGGCCTAACAAAGGGACTTCCTGGGTATGTAATAGTTACCAAGAGGAAATCTGATGCTGAGAAATCAAACCGGCTGTCCAGATAATTGGGACTTCACCCATACTCAGAAGAAAATAGCCCCTTTTTATAAGGTGCTACAGGAGATACACAAACCAAGTGTGGAAAACTTGGTATTTTTCAACCACAAATTAATTTTTATATCAAGATTTTTTTGCTGGTGATGGAAGAAGCAAAAATCTCAGTCAACTTCTTTTACGTTGACATTTGGGAATAATTCTGCCCAATAAAGACAAAGGGATGGTGGAATTGGGTCTAGACTTGTGGATACCAAGATGGCATCAACTAGTCACATGTTCTCTCTAAAATGAATGAAAATGGGCTTAGATAAAAATAATCATCTTCTTCGTTTCACCCACCACATTTCAAAAGTTCAACAGATACATTTTTTCATGACTATTGGATTGGACCATGTAGCCATAAGCATTTCTACCATCACAGAAATGCCTATAGAGCACAGCTGGCCAACAGCTGAATGTCATCATCTGGTACATAAAAATTTTTGGACTTATTTATTGTCCTTATTCTCTACCTCTTCTTTAGCAAGAAAAATGAGAGTTTATGTGATGTACCTAAAGTCACTCATACTCTGGGTGGCAGAACCAAAACTTAATGGGACTTTTTGTTCTTCTTCTTTGATCTTCTTGATATGAAGGAGTCTGCAAAATCTAAATCTTGCTTGAGAAGGGGCTAACCTACTCTTGACTCATCATTCTCAAGATAAAACACCTATCACATGATTTTCATGCCCTCTCCTAGTGAGGTTTTCAGATACTTAAATGCTGAGAATTTGGAAAATCAGAAAAGCGTGGTCTCTGCATTTTTGTTGTTACAACTCTTCTCTGAGGAATGCTGGCCTATCAGTTTAGCTTGGCTGAAGATGAAAGGAGAGTCCTTGAGTAAAAAAAGGCATCAATAAATGTAACAAAATATGATCCAGCCTCCATAGTTCTGATCCCATGGTTCTGATCAAGAAAGTCTAGAAAAATAAGGCAGGCAGGGAAAGAGATGTCTTAATTACCTCCAATGAGTTGGATTCTCCCATAGGCATGGACAACCGAATCTAAATATTAGTAACTTAGCCCCTAAAGCTTATTTCTCACTTTCACCAACTCTTTGAAAAACAACATAAACAACAACAGCAGCAACTTCATTGGAAGGTTAAGAACTCTCTGGGAAATTCTAGGTGGTTCTCTTTGATGGCTGATCTCATGACCTTTTCACTCACCATTCAAGGAAATTGTGTAGCTTGGAGGAGGATCATGGTGGTAGTGATATTTCTGTTCCTCGGTCCACCAGAGGCTTTACTCAATATAGCACCAGAGACGTTACTCAAAGGAATTTGTGTACACTGCAAAGGAACTGATGCAACATATGGAGGGAAAAAACTAGTGGATGAACATTTGTGTTTACCCAGTGGTGACTGAAAAAGGATGGAAAGTAAGGCAAATATCAATTAGTCCCTTAGCACCTGTGCCTAAATGTTCTGAGTGATGATAATTCATTGTATTCTTGCAAGCATTGTGGAGGAAAGAGCTCTTATTTGTCCCCCCCCCACACACCTCCTCTCCTCTTAGAGATAAGGTAATTAAAGCCAAATAGATAATATGTGGTGAATGTAGAGTTTAAGCTTAGGTCTGATCAAAGTCAATGCCTATAACCCTTCTATTTGCATGGTACTTGCTCACTGCTGAAATAGGATCCTCAAAAATAGATGTTCTGAAAATCTGAACCCTGGGAGAGTAAGCCAATTTTTTGTGGAAGGCTGAAGATGCCCCTTGGAAGTGGATATTTTGCTAACAATTTACGAAATAGGAAAGTCCATATCTCACATTGTTTTACAATGAGATCTATATAAAGCACTTAGAAGTGAACAGTGGTATGCAAAAGCCAAGAACGTGATCTACAGATGACTGGCTGATAGAATCATGACCGGGCAGTATGTATTCTGGGACCAACAAGAAAGCCCTAGTCTAGGGTTTGGTCTACATCCTGCATAACAATCATGACCTCCAATTCCAGAGTCCTGACTGAGGCAATTGCAACTGAATGGGTCTTATGGAAACATAACGAAAGACGATATTCCAGGCTCCATCTGAGTTTCAGCGCTAGGGCCAAGACCACTAACCATAGAAGACAGATTAAAATGACATTGAGGAACCAGAACTTCTAAAATCACAAAGAAAGTCTTCATCATAAATTCCACTCCTTGACCTGTGCACAGACTGAGACCTCTAGATTTAGAGGTCTGTTTTTATCATCCAGATCAGAGCAGAAGTCTTCCATATGGCACAAAAACACCAAGGAGAGAGTAAATGAACGTGAAAGGAGTCTATAGATAATCCCATGACAATATATTCCAAGGGTAGAGAAACCCTGTATCTCTTAGGCCAAGGGGATTCCCGTTTTGGATGACCCCAATATTTACTGTGCCTATCCCCAGGGGGTGGGGGAGAGACAAAAAACACTAAATAATCCTTTTTTTAATTTTTTATTTTTATTTCAATTTTTTAATTTTTTATCTAGTTTTTGTCGATTTCTTTGTTTTGGGGTAGATATTGAAGTAGTTGTCCATTTTTTTAATTATATATTTACTTTTTCTCTCTTCTTTTCTCTTATTCCTCTTTGCGCCTTGTCATATTTCCTATCTCAAGACCATGGCAACTATGTGGTGCATATTTTTATTGCTGCAGTGCTCACTGGATATCTTATTTGATTCCTCTTTTTGAACTATTGTGGTGTTTCACCTTCTTCTTTTCCCCTTCGTCCCTCAAACCAAGGATGAGAGCCTCTAGAATGACTCTGCTCATAGTCGGCGTAGTCGATTTTTACCCCATTATATTACCTTTCTCTTCCTCAAACAAAATCACATAACTTGAACTTTCTAGTCCCGCCTCCCACTTAGAGGGGGCAGTAATGGAGGCACCAAGACCAAACAGTTATAAGACCACTAAGTAATAAACTAGACACAGAAGGGACCATGCATTCTAGCAGCCCCTGGGGAGAAGAGTGGAGGATATGGGAGGCAGGTTGGGAGCGGTTGTGGGAGGACAATTTGGTGGTGGGAATTCCCCTGATTCAATGTAAATAAGTACCTGGAATATTACTGTGAACGATATGTAAGCCACTATAATTAAAATAAAGATTATATTAAAAAAAAGAAGCAAACAGTGGTAAATTATCAGCCATGTACTGCTTTATGGAGCTCTCCTTGGAGTTAATCAAGTTAAAGTCTGATGACTGTTGAATTTAACTCGAGATGTGCCCATTTATTCCATGTAGAAACTGAAAGTTTGGATGATTTACTGAGTAGCAGGATCATTCAGTTCTTTATGTGGAAAATATAAGCAAAGAAGTCCATGAAGAAAAAGAATGTTCTTAGTTTAATATTTATAGTAAGTAGAAGGTTATTCTCAAGATACTCTAGATTTGGGCTATTTTTTTTTTTTTGGTGATGTGGAGGATGTCACACCTGATGGTAATCAGGGCTACTCCTGATTCTGTGCTCAGTAGTGACTCCTGGTAGTGCTTGTGGGTCCATATGTGGTGCTGGGGCTAGCTGTAGCAAATATATGCAAGGTAAGCAGCTTACATCCTATACCATCGTTCCATCCCAAAGCTTATGTCCTATACCATCTCTCCATCTATATTTGACTGGTGTCAAAATCAAAGAGAAAATGGAAAATCTTTTCAAGAGAGGAGCAAAAACTAGGGCCAGTACCATGAAAAGTAAAGGAATACAGAATTTGGACATTTCCGTTTAAAAAAACTCTCTGCACTTGGCATTGTCACTTGGTAGTATCCCCTTTCCTGGCCAACACTTCACCCAACTAAAGCATTAAAACTGAAATCAACTTGCCTTTCCCAAAGAGAATCAATATTAATAAAAAGTCTATTGCTCTGCTCCTTCATCCAAAGAACAGATCACATTGTTTCTTAAACACATGCCACCTTGATGTTGAAAGAACTTTCAACATCAGGACACATTCATATCTATAGACTCACCATAGATTATACGATTCATAACTTTTCTCTTTCTCCCTCTTCTCACTCAAATACCACCTCCTATGAGAGACTTACTCAACCAGAAAGTAGAGACTCCGTGTCTCACATTCACCAATTTCTAAATGACGTCATCTCACTCACAGAATCAAAGATTTCTTGATTTTTGGTAGCACATTGACTTATTTATCTACATTAAAAATTTGTTCTCTGGAATGTAAGATAAGAAGAGAAGAAACTTGGTTTAGTTTTAACATACTAAGTGATATACTAGCTTGTGTTTTATCACCCAACCAATCTTCTAATTAAAAACAAAAAAAGAGAAAGAAAAGGGATGGGTGGGGAACAAAAATCTATTATGGAAACTGCCACTTGACATGGTGTAAATATTCTCACCATGCCCAATTAGAAGACACCAGCCTGCTGTCTCAGGATGCACATTTTGAAAGAGACATGCACAGTTCCCCTCGAAAGATTGTAAAAGTTAACCAGCATACATCTAACCTTTAGAACATTCTGCCCTTATAGTAGAAACTCAATAAAGATTCATGTGTGACTGAGTTGGAACAATTCTGCAACACATGGCTTCTGAGAAGTGATTCTGGTAGATGGACATCTATCAGACTAATGCACAAAGCTTCCAATTTTATTTCTCATTATTGTGCTCATAACCCTAGACATTAGAGCAAGGTGTCAAAATAAGTTTTAATAAAAGACTTTAACATCTCTCATTTTAAATAGACATTTGATACACCATTATTTGTTTACTTTTGGAATACTCCATACCTGGCAGTTTTCAGGGATTACTCCTAACTTTATGCTCAGGAATCACTCCTGGCGGGGCTCAGGAAACCATATACTATGTTGTGGATTAAACCCAGGTTGACTCTGAACAATGCAAGCACTTCATACTTTGTCTCTCTGAACACCAACACCTCAATTTCTTCTTGTGAAAAAAGATCACAGAACTTCACCCACATAGACAAATGAATTAACAGTATTGGTAAAATATATTCATGTGGGGCTGGAGAGATAGCATGGAGGCAGGGCATTTGCCTTGCATGCAGAAGGATGGTAGTTTGAATCCTGGCATCCCATATGGTCCCCTGAGCCTGCCAGGAGCAATTTCTGAGTGTAGAGCCAGGAGTAACCTGTGACTGCTGCTGGGTGTGACCCAAAAACATATATATGTATATATATATTTATGTATAAATGATTGCTTTTTGAAAATTAGTTATTTTTCTCTTTGAAAATAAGCTTGTTTGTGGTCAGAGATCACAATTTCCTCATCTTTTGGTCTCCTATACTCAGGTAGTGTGTTTTGAAGAAGATAAATTCAGTAAATAGTGATGAACTATGATTTGATACTAAATCATGACAAGATATGCTGATTTTCAAAGAAAATGGATTTTCAATAAATAACTTGACCTGCATGGCGAGGGACAAAGGCCTTTAAAGCCTTTGGTCAGATACTGACCTCTTGTTTTCCTTCTTCCTATAGGATGAAACATTGGTAATACAACATGTTTTGGTAGTTTCAGAAATTGCTTTCAAAGTTCAACATATATTTTAGGGATGAGAGGGGTGCCCTTACTTTCCTTAGTTTTTTTAAAAGGAAAATGAAGATCCAGTTTAAAGTGCTTTCATAGCGAACAGGAGCTATGAAATGAAATGGAGAAACTTAATGGATCTTTTTCTGTGACTAAAATGACAGATAAAATATCTATTTTGCTCACATATTTTTCATTCACAGACAGTTCATTTCAGTAAATATCTTACCACCTGCACTTGTCTATTTTCCAGGGTTTTGGGGAAATTTCCAATAAGTTCAGTTGTACTCTCTAGTTGGTATTTATGAGGCTGTGCTTAAAGGGAAATCAGATCAGGGATATCATCAGCTCCATTTTTTTCCTGTGTTTGTCCTGAATGTGTGTCTGGCAAACTCTCAAAAACGCTTATCAGTTCATAACTCACAGATGCATGTGAACTCTGCAGCTGGCTTAATATTTACAAAGCACACCTCTGCCCGTGGCCTTTCTCTCTTGTCTATTTCCACTGGTTGCTATATTTTTGAGAGGGCTATAAGATGTAGAGTGGCCATGTTTACACTGATAGCAAATACCTTTTGAGGTCTTCCCACAGAGGTGCTCCTCCCACACAGGCTCTGTGGATGTTTGGAAGTGAGTGAGACTCACCAATGAGTCCTTTACCATAGTGCTTCAGCATGTAGAGCTCTTCTTTCTCTGTTCTCTGACTTATAGGATCTTTACAGCACCCCCGACTTTGGCTGTAAGATTAGTGGATCATGCCCCTCCCCAATAAGGAAAGATGATCTGAAACAACTTCCAAAGTTGTCTGTCATATGGCCCCCATAAGTACTATGGACAAAATCTTCACCTATTTAACTCTTCCTCTTTGTGGATCGGTTTTCAGCTTGGAGTTGTCCCTAGGGATGTGATATGGGATAGGGTCTGTGGCTGTCACTCTTCTAGGGCCTAGGCCATGTGACACTTGAGATCTCAGTTTGTTTGTTAGCATTACCCCTATGAATCTCATCACCCACAATTACGTATATGGCTAGGATACAGTTAGGTAAGTGCTTTCCTCTAAGTCACTGGCCTTGATAATTGTCTTCTGTGGCAGAGTTCAGAAAAATAATGGTTACTTTTCTTTCTTCATCACATAACATATACCGACTCTCTCTCTCTCTCTCTCTCTCTCTCTCTCCTCTCTCTCTCTCCTTTCTCTCTCTCTCTCCTTTCTCTCTCTCTCTCTCTCTCTCTCTCTCTCTCTCTCTCTCTCTCTCTCTCTCTCTCTCTCTCTGTTTTTTGGGCCACACCCGGTGACCCTCAGGCAGGGGTCTCAAACTCGCGGCCTATGGGCCGTTTGGGGCCCTCCGTACAACATTTTGTGGCCCTGCCCTAGAGGAATCTTTTTTTGTTTTGTTTTGTTTTAGTTGTTTGGGTCACACCCCACAATGTTCAAGGCTTACTACTGACTTTGCACTCAAGGATCACCCCAACTTTACCTCCTGCGGCCCCCAGGTAAATTGAGTTTGAGACCCCTGTGAATCAGGGGTTACTCCTGGCTATGAGCTCAGAATTTGCTCCTGGCTTGGGGGACCATATGGAACACTGGGGGATCTAACCACGGTCTGTCCTAAGTCAGCTGAATGCAAAGCAAATGCTCTACCACTGTGCCACTGCTCCAGCTCCACATATACTGATTCTTAAGGTACACTTGTTCCTAGAGCCCATCTGTTATTCACAAAACTGAGATCTGAGATGATCAGAAGTTTTATTATCAAGACAACCAAGGCAATGTTGTAATCTCAAATTCTTTTGATGAGGAGAGGATCCATTTTATACTTACAAACCTTCTGTAATCCTACTTTCCAGCAGAGGAATAAAATGAAAAGGCCAATTACAAGGGTGATAGCCAACTTGTTTGAGTCAAATCTTATTCCCTCTGCCCAAACACTCCTTAAATAGTTAATCCTTATTTCTTGACTGAATAAGTCAAATACTGCTATGAGCGGGGTCTGTGCTAAAAATACAGTTAAGACGTTATTGATAGGAAGAGTTGGGGTTAACACAATAATGTCAACTCACACAGAACTATAAATGTATGTTACGCTTTTTAGGTTCTAAGAATCACAGCTTGTGACCACCAAGAGACGGAGTCATGTTTTGTTTTCCTGGATGACTCTGGGCTAAAAAACAGAGGCATAATATAGGTAAAGTTTGTGGGAGCATTGTAGGCAAGCTAACCAATAGGTGTAAACATTTATTGAAAATAAGGAACTATGATTAGAACAAAGAATAGTGGAAATCACTTGCCCACATATCTCCACCAAAGGCAGTGGGTCCAGTGCACAGGAAACCTAAAGGGAAGGTGCTCTAGACTGCTATATTGGGCATCATTTCATGAAGACAGCCTCCCTGGACATTTATCATTGACTTTTAAGTAGGCAGGGGAAGTTGATATAGAATTGGGCAGACTTTTTTATTACTGAGGGAAAGAAATGAGGTTGGAAGCAGGCTAGGGGATAAAGTGAACACAGGTGGCTATCCAGTGGGATAAGAGTGTGTTTAGATGGAGGATAGTCCATGAGAGAATACAAGTAGAATAAAAAGTGGTAGAAGGTGAAACAATCGGGTGAAATGAGGACTAAAGCTAGGCAAGACTCATTATGGTCTGGTCTCTGCTGATGAGATGATTCCTTTGTCAAGACAAAGTTCAACCCACAATATACCATCCCTGGAAGTATGGTGGGGTGGTTAGAGTCGAAATTGTTCAGGATACCTTTAAAGTCATTGGATAACTGGTAAAGATGCCATTGGCCCAAAAAGCAAACCCTATATGAGATACTTCTGATAAATCATGACTTCTATCATGAATTTCAGTGATCTTTAAGGTACCACAGAGAGAAAAGATCTGGCTTCCAGTATTTCCAAGGTCAAGGGAAATAAGCTCTAGTGACCACTGAGCAAAACACCCATCAAACATCAATACCTGCTGTGATATTTGAGGAATTGTGCATAGTGGTTAAGTCATTTTGACTAAAAACATCCTCCAAACTCCAGAATTGTAAAAATGAAAAAAAAATTATCTATCACAGGGGTCTTCAAACTTTTTAAAGTGGGGACCGGATTACGGTCCCTTAGAGAGCTGGAGGGCCGGATTACAGTCCCTTAGAGAGCTGGAGGGCTGGACTATATGAGCTACTAATTCCTACTCACACCGCACATATCTTATATAAATAAAATAAAAACCATTTATAAATAAACAGATCACACTCCAGTATTTCAATGGGAACCGTGGACCTGCTTTTGGCTAATGAGATGGTCAATGTCCGGTTCCATGTTTGTCACTGCCAGCCGTAACAAGTGATGCAAGTGGGCATCAGTTAATCTTGATCTGGTTGGAGATTTCAGATGTTTCATTCTTGAAAAAGTCTGTTCACAGGCATAAGTGCTACCAAAGATGGTTACCATTTTGAGTGCATGGTTCCTGATATTTGGATATACACTGAGTGTATATGCTGGCAGGTATCTTGGCAACCAAACAGCACTTACTGCTGGCGGGCGGATCAGACTCCTCTGCGGGCCGCATGTGGCCCGCGGGCCGTAGTTTGAAGACCTCTGATCTATCATAACTGTCTTTAACATTCATCCTGCTTAAGTGATAGCTAACTTATGAGTCAAAGGAAATATCTTGAACCCCTTCTCTGCAGGGGACCCAGGAATAAAGGGACATTGCTAAGTCCAGAAAGGATGCATTAAGTCAGCTTCTGTGTGGAAACAAGTCACTCTCAGGATGGGCCTCAAGAGTTTCTCCTTCATTCACCTTGATCTACTTGACATTTTGACCTCCTCAAGCAGGAGTGAAGTTTGGGCAACCTTTAAGGATATAATTTTCTGCCTATGACATGATTCCTTCCCATCCAGGAGAGACAGAGTGTTTGTCATTTATGAGTGTCATGTCATTACATTCCATATTGCAGTGTAATGATGTGAAATGATTAAATGACAAAATGCCAGCTCACTGCCCCAAATTTAAAGTGGCATACTTTTATTTGTAGATTGGAAAGCTATTATTACTTCTTCTATTGACTTTGCCAGATGAAATCATGCCAGTACCCCAGTGTAAACTGAAATGGGGTGAGGCTCTGAGACCCCCATTCCAACACAAACAGGGTTAGTTCCCAGGTCGAGGCACTTCCTTCAGGCTCCACATGCCATGCTATCTTAGGATAGAGTAGTCTTGTCACTTAGTGAATATGGAGTGACAGGCATCAAAATACAACCTGACTGGAGTTTTTATTGAGAAGCAAAATGGGGATAGAGAGCTGGTGTCTGAGAAAGTAAAACAGCCCATTTCCCTTTATCTGTCCTTCACCACAACCCCCACCTTTTGTCCCACTTTGTTATGGGGAGATTGCATTTTATTCCATTTTTTTCTTTTATGAGAAGAGAATACAGAAAGCATTTCACTGAATACTACCAAATTACCAGGAAACCCTGTTCGGTAAAATTACAGTCCACCGCCCCCACATGCCCAGGCTATAAAATCTCATAGGGAGATCTAAAAGAGGTGAAATATGACGTTCTTGGAACAATATGCTTTTGAAGCATCAAGAGTTCAGATATGATTGACCTCAAGTGTTTGAGGTTTTGTTGCAGACACCTGCTCTCCTATTTAAAGGCTCTCATCCCAACAACACAGCCATTTCATTCTTCTAGAAAGAACCTTCTGGAAACTATATTCCAGTGACTTTTTTGGTCAGTTTATTTCCCTTTATTTTTTCTTCTTTGGACAAATTTTCCCTCTTTTGTGGGTACCAGAGAAATACCCTAGTTCTCAACTTGACTCTTCCATGTCATCCTATATCTAAAAAACATTCCTGTTTTAGGAATTCTTGCCCCGACTTGCTTTGGATTTTGTTAGACTTTTCTCTTCATTCTTTAGGTTGAATTTAAGCTAGTTTCTTGTATTTTCAGCTCTGCTTTTTTAATGCTATGCAGTTCTCACTTGGGTTTAGAACCTTCTTTTGACATAAAGTACTTTTGGGTAAAAGTTGATTGATTGAGCAGGTAGAGGGAAGTAAAATCAAGGTATGGAGTGACTTTTTTATTATTACATGTGGATGCTTGCAAGGCCACTAACCTGTGGTTCCATCATTTTCAAACACAAAGACAGCACAGAGTAATAGGCTTTTAGATTTATAGACAAGAACCTCATAGCTGCCACAATGGCCAATAGTCTTTGCTTTTATTCCAACACAGGGCATAGGCTGCCTTTCTTCTGGCAAAGTGTCACAGGCACAAAGAATTAATTCTTTTTGGAAAGGAGGCTTACAAAGAGATAACAGGGCAATGAAACCCAAGGCTGGGACTCCTTGGGTTTATGGCTGATGCTTAAAAGTTCATGATGGGAAGGATAGTGTCCTGCAAGACAGTCTGCCTTAAGGATGTAATGAGGAGTAATTGTTTAAAAAGTCAATGAGTCACAATATCTTTGTTCAGTCCTAATGTTGAAAAGTACAAAGTGGTCAGAGGAGGACATGCTTCTCTATTTGAGTGATTTTACCATTTCTTCAGTGGAGACTTCTATTTCAATGTTTTTGGCACTCATTCTTGGTTGGCAGGTAGTGAGAACTGAGGGTTCTTTGGAAGACAATAGACTGGCGAGCACCAGAGGGTGTTTTTTCTCTTTATATACAGAAAATTTTGTCATTTTGTCCTAAATCTTGAATGCATAAACTCACTGCCAAGAACAGCTCACATGACTGCAGTAAGAATGTTCAAGTAATAGGACGGTTCACCTCATCTGCAAAAGAGATCATGTTATGCAATTTCTGATAGGCACACAAAAACTAGCAAATAAACTGAAGACCTTTTGGTACCCCTGATGGCTGAAGGCATTATATATTGTTTTCTATGAAGATATTCTGATACTCAGTAAATCATCCACCTTCTATAAATTCCCTAAATTCATACAAAACCCCTGACCCTTCTCCTTGGTTGGTTAATTTTTCTTCACATAGTTGTTAGCCTTTTCTGTATTGAACTTTTATGCTCCTGGTAAGGTGTGAAATAGACACATCTCTTATCATGAATCTAGCTTTCAGTAGAATGACTTGGAGAAAACAAGCAAAGAGAAAGACAGTCAAATAGTGAAGGTGATGTTTTACCACTAAAGAGCATGGAGACATGTCACATGTAGATGGGGTGGTTGTTGGATTAACCAGCTACCACCCCACTCAATATATGTCTTGTTACTCATTGGTTGGAAAGCTTTTTGAATGTAACACCTTCGATTGATGTTGAGACCACTTGTTTTCCACCCCAAGGTGTGGTCTGGTTCTTAATAAAAATCCTGGGTCTCATTGAAAAAAACTTTTTTTTTAAAATGAGAATCATTTTAATGTTTTTTAAAAATAATATCTTTATTTAAGCACCATGATTATAAATATGATTGTAGTTGGGTTTCAGTCATAAAAAGAACATCCCCATTTAACAGTGCAACATTCCCACCACCAATGCCACCCATCTCCCTCCTTCCCCACCCCCTGCTTGTATTCTAGACAGGAATTCTACTTCTTTCACTCATTAACATTGTCATGATAGTTGTCAGTGTAGTAATTTCTCTAACTGCACTCCCCATTCTTTGTGGTGAGTTTTTATCATTAGCCGGTTCTTACAGTCCTTATCTCTATAGTCTCTGGACATTATTACAATGATGTCTTTAATTTTTCTTAAAAAAAAATCATAGACTTTGTGTCTAGTGCTATCCCTATGACTTATTTCACTCAGAATAATAGTTTCCATGTCTATCCAGTATAAAAAAATTTTATGACTTCATCTTTCCTGAAAGCTGCATAATATTCCATTGTGTATATGTACCACAGTTTCTTTAGCCATTAATCTGTTAAAGGTCATCTTGGTTATGAAAACACTCTCTTGCGTTTCTGGCATTCCTCTGCTGAGCTACCTGCTTCTTAGGAGCGGAAAGTGTGTATGTTGGAATTCCTGAACTCCTTTCACCCTCTTCAGTGTGTGTGGATCATTTTATGCATCGGTGTTTTCTTCCAGACCTGTGTCTCTCCAATATTCTGGTTTTGGAGCATGAGTTTACCATCACAGATGGTCACAGAAGCTTCCAAGGAGAGGTAACCTGAGGGTAAATTTGAACTGAAGGTAAACACTGGAGATGAGTTCCAACTATGTTGCAATCTGAGGATGTATGGTGCTGGCAATAGCCCCGGAAGGTACCAAGATGGCACATGAGGAACCATCAAAGTAAGAAACTTGCTGCTGAGTCGAGGGCATTTACCGTACTTATTCTAGTATAACGCGCAAAATTTTCCTACCAAAAAAAGAAATCAAAGTTTGGGTGCACGTTATAAACGAGGGCTGGGGTGGGGTGGCAGTGGCGGCCTGTTGAATGAGGGCGCAGGCGAATTGTGAGTTCGCACTGCACCTTTTCCGGGCTGGCCTATCTCTCGTGACATCCTGGGTTCAAACATCATGGGGAGACATACCAAAAGAAATGATCATCAAGAGTTTTTTGAAGACAGGCGCAGAAGACGACCTCTGCTGTGGAATTCAGACTCAGAAGAAAGCGAAGAAACTGGAGAAGCAGATGTTCCTGCCAACTGGGACACTGATGAAAAATTAACTTGAGAAGAATGGGAACAACTCTTTAGTGTATCTGATGATGAATCTGACTTGAAGCATTTTAAATAAATATTGTTACCGGTAATTTTATTTCGGTATTGTGTTTATACCAGTTTACGTTGTCAAAAAATGATTTTTATCATGGCCGCATGTGTTCAACAATGTTTTTTGTCAATTACAATGCTTGGTGTAAAACAAAATTTTATACCAATTTTTAATAGAAAATTAGGGGTGCGCGTTATACATGTGTGCGCGTTATACATGTGTGCGTGTTATACATGTGTGAGCGTTATACTCGAATAAATACGGTAACTCAAAGAGGTGGGGGATAAGGCTAGAGCAGTGGGATTTCATACTGCAAAGACTTTCAAACAATGGCTGCAACCCAACATTTGCCCTGCTTTCCTTTGTCTTTTTTTGGACTGTTTGGAATTTAGTCAAATGTTACTTCATTTTCTGAACATCTAGACAAAGTATCATATACAAGTAAGTTGTATTATTCTCTATTGATGCTCTGGGATAGAAATAATTGCTAAATATTGAGTTATGCATATGACTCTTTATGGAGAAATTTACACCTAATCAGTTGGTAACAACAAAAAAGTATTAAGAATGGCCCTATATACAATATCTTTCAGTAGTCTCATCAGGATCAGTATTTAGTATCTCTAGACTGTGTATGTGTGTGTGTGTGTGTGTGTGTGTGTGTGTGTGTGTGTATAGGTGTGTGTGTGTGATGCCGAAGGAGGATTGGAGATCTGATGGGGATCTGAGTTGTTAACAAATATCATGCTAAGTAATGAAATAGAATAAGGTTTAGCTTACCAAGGAAGAGCATGTATGCACTGAAAAATTTAAGAACTTAATCGGTTGAGTTTATTAGAGGACATGGTTGGTACAGTAAGCAGTTATACTTAAGCAGTCACTTATTGCTGAGATAGTTTAAAAACTGAATAATAATGACAGCAATACAGGGAAAATTTGTAGTGAGAATCTAGGTATAATTATGTTTACAGCATGAACACAATCAGTTCACTGTATTCAAGAAAGCAACCAAACTTCAAGTATTTAAAAGATGTTTTTGAGGGAAGACATTGTAATTTATAAAGGGGAAAAATCTTCCCCAATAGTAAGCTGTTAATTTCTGTCCACCATGTTAGTATCTGTTGGATTACTGGTCCCACCCTATTCAATATTCATACTCCACACTAGGGTATGATCTGGTGATAGGATTATTGGATTATTTCCTACTTGGTATTCCTCTTCTACCCTATGGTGTGGCCTGGTTCTTGTGAATAAAAGCAGGGGTTTGAGGAAGACAGGAGCTTATTTCTTTGGTCTTCCTCCAGTAGGCTGCTTTGCTTTGCACTATGTGCATTATTTTCTGCATCAGTGTTTGCTTCCAGACCCGCAGCTCACCAGATCCTTGTTTTAGAGCCTGGGGTTCTGGTTATATTACAAATTCTGCCCTCTGGAATCATTGTATTAGACTCATGGGAAAACACATGCAGACTATTCCAGTTTAGATTCTCCCAGATGGCATTATTTCCCACTCCTGGTTCAACTCACCTCACTACTTTAGGAACAGGTGTCTTCCTGTCTCCAAATTCAATTTTCTCCTTTCAGACCCCTAAGACTTTAGATTCTTATTATATAGTATAGAAGTGTTGGGAAAACGCTTCTTAACTTATATGTTATATATGTGTGTTTGTGTGTGTGATACATATATCTGTGTGAAGAAGCAACAAATGGCTTTATTAAAATTAAATTTTTGTGTTTTTTTTTGGTGGGGGGACCATACCCATTGACACTCGGGGGTTACTCCTGGCTATACACTCAGAAATCAATACTGGCTTGGGGAAACCATATGAGACTCTGGGGGATCAAACCGTGGTCCATCCTAGGCTAGTGCTTGCAAGCAAACACCTCACCTCTAGCGCCACTGCTCTGGCCCCTCAAATTAATTTTTAACAAAAACCATCAGATTAAAGAGATGAAAGTGGTAATATCACCATTAAAATGAAAGAATAGTTTTAGATTCTTTTGGACTGAGGGAAGGGCATTTGGTGTGGACTTTCAGATTAAGAGAGTTTGAAACAGAACAAAGATGTTCAAGTAAGCAGAGTGTGAAGAAAAACTAGAGCAGTAGCATTGATTCCCACCTGGGAACAAGCTTGCCAAAGAGGACATGTAAATTCCAATTCAGATTTGATGAGATTTGTTGAGATTCTTCTAGGATCTCGGGATTTTTGTATCCATTCCCTGCACCTCATTCTCATTAGAGAGTGGAGGTTACAGATGGTATTTGGTGAGGATCAATTTGACTGGTTGGGGTTAAAGCTTAGTCGTATTATTTAATAACTGTGTTTCTTTAGCAATTTGCCTGAAATCAGAATATTAGTTCCATATCTAAAAGAACACTCAAGGGACTTCCACCATGACTACTCAGAGAGTTTAAATGACACTAGTGAGTTTAAATGAATAATGTCATTTATAGGCAATAGCTTTGAGTTTAAATTTTTCAGACATTTTATGTTCAGGACTTTGTTTATAACTTAAAAAAAGAATTCTTGCTGTGGATTCAAAAATTATGAAAAGTAAGGAGGGAAAGAAGGAGGAATGGAGGAATGGGTGGAGAAAGCAGTGAAGAAAGAAAAGAAGAAAGTCAGCAAATAAATTTACCACATTGATTTTATAACAATCTATTTGTAGATATTTTCCAATAAAAGTATCAGAAATCATCTTAAAATTTGCACCATTAATACTTTGCATTAAGGTTACTATTCCCTTTTTTATAAATATGATTATTTTTCTGTATTAGTCCATCTTTTGTGATTCTCAAGAGGAAGATATCATGAAAATAAGCTACCTGTAATAAAGAAATATGGCAACAAAAAAAAGTTTCCAGTTTTACAAATAAATGATAGAGACCACGAGCTCCACTTCTGCAGTGTAGGTTAGGCAGTGTAAATTTAAGCACAAAAAGCCTCATTGTTCAATATTGTGACAATTGGGAAAATGAAGTAGAATATCTCACAATTATATGCTCTGTGTTAGGTGGAGCCTATGGGTAGTGCCTGAAATGAATACATACAAACCCTCCATGCCAATGGATTCATTGAACCAATTATACCAAAGAGAAGGAACTTAATAAACAGAAAGGAAGATACATGCAGATTTGATGGAGATGAATATATATATAGGACATGAGGTCAGGAAATATTTAATTATAGAAAACCAGTAACCAGGAGCTGGATTGGGTATGAATCTCCCCTATATTCAAAACAAACAAACAAATACAAAAAACTGAGTCCTCCTTCCAGTTGAAGAGAGAGCTAGAAAACCTTCCTGGACTTGGTCCTTCATGTCTGGCAAAAGTTATCAATGCTACCAACTTAAGCCTATATATTGCCAACAGTAGTCTGACACTCAAGAGTCCAAATAAAATGAGGGGTCATTATGCCCCCTCTATCATTAGGAAAGCAATCAAGAATTGGGGTGTCTTAAAACACTGACACAATTATAGAGTCCATAGGAGTTATCTTGCCTCTTCGATTTTTGTTTTAAAGCATCATGGTTTTTCTCACCTTTTGAAGGTAAATAAATGAATTCTCTCCAAAAATATAAGAACCTGATTTCTAATATTTTTGGTAAAGAAAGGTCCCACACAAACAATTATCAATATCATTAAATATTATCATGTTACTATAAATCTTATAACAATAGAAGCCATTTTTATTGGGGGAATGTTACATTTAAACTGGAGCACATATTTGGCTGACTTCAGTGGGCTGACCAAAAATAGAAATTGGCTTACCGATCTTTCCATTTTTAGAGAAGGTGAAGATATGGATTTAGACACTTGATTTTCTTAGCTTAGGGAGCACTGTAGGCTAAACTGCTTTAGCCCTGAGGGACTCTTTGCTATTGGCAGCCCTGGGCAGGGTAAGGTTTTTAAAATTCATTTCTGATATCCCATTGACATGGACTTTTTTAAGTGCTTAGAATTATCCTGGTTGCCACTGCAGCTCTCAAAGAACTCTTCTCTCCTGGGCTCCTGGTTCCTGTTCTCCATTCTCATGTTTTCTAACTTCACTTTGTGTCTTTTTTTTCCAAGTTAGTCTGTAAGCCTACATTTGGGAAACATGTATTAAAATCCAGAAACAGAAAAAAATCAGGAGCAGCTATATTGCTCTGGAGATAGCTACAAAACGGATACACCTTATACCCAGTGGCTTCCCTGGCAAAGAAAAAAGAAACTTTTTGAGATGATACAGGTAGAATACTGCAGAGAGAGGTGAGAATACTTGTTGGGAAATGTAGAGGGTGGGGCATGGTTGAGAAGACCATTGAATATGTTCCACAAAATTTGGCATGCAATCTAGATGAGATGAAAGTTGATGCCCTGCTTTTTATTTGCAGTTCCATTTTGGTACTGAAGAGTAAATATGAACAAGCAATGTCTCTTCTTGCTCCCATGCCTTTTGAAACCTTCACGAAGCAGAGAGGACTAGAGAGGCCACAGAAGTTCTGCATTACAAATGAAAGTTTTTTGTTAGATTTCCAAATGTGCTACTAGACTAGTAAATTTTCCATTAGGGCAATTTGAGGGAAAATAATATTCCTTTTTCTGAACCAAAAAGCTCTGTGAAGAAGTAGTGAAAATTGTTAGAGGGAGAACCTGTGAAAGTTCTCATTCTGGCTCTGTGATCTACATGCCAGGGAACCTAATGCAAATTGTCTGGGTTCACTGAATCTCTCTTCCACATTTGTGAAAGAGCAATTATGATTACTATTCTATCAATATCATAGCATTTGTATGTGAATCAAATGAAATCATATGAGTAAATAACTTTGAATCAAAAAGGATTCTATCAGTACATGATATTCTGATCACTGGATTATATTTCATTGACTTCTCTTTCTGACTTGAGAATTCTGCAGAGTAAGTAAGAACATGAATATGCAACATCCTCAAAAAGAAAAGATGAGGAGGGTAAAAGGAAGTAAGTCTTGACTTGACCATCTTTGTACTCAACTACTCGCCATGGTAGCAGATGTATGATTTAGAAGAGAACTCAGATTTAGGTGATCAGGAAGAAAAACTGGTCTTAGCAAAGGAAATCTCATGACCCCTGAAATGGTTGGCAATTGGAAGCATCTTTAATGTCAAGCATAAATCATTTGTGCACATGAGACATTTTACGATGTCAAACTATAAATAATGATCAGAGATTGCCAGCAAAATGTATATGGGACGTTTACCAATATTCATCCATAGAAGAGAAATCCCTTAAAGATTGGGGATACAAAATACAGGATTGAAAATCTACGCCGGCCCAGTGGGGCTCGATTGTGAGAAACTGTGAGTGCTGCCTGTGTGTGCTTGTGTTTGTCTCCTATCCTGTCTCCTAAACCTCTTGGGAGTGGGCCGAAAAGGGCCCAGAAAATTCACTCTCCCAGAGACTCTGCTTCGCTACACAGCCGTGCGCTCTTTCTAAGGAAAGAACACCACTGCAACAAGAAGAAAAGCACACTAAGAACTGAGCTGGATCACTGAAGCCCAGCATCTCTCCCCGGAATGTCTTCTCTGCTGCGTGCTCAGGCCTAAGATTTAATTCTGTGTGAGGCTTCATTCACAGAAGGCTCCCCTTCTTTGGAGGCAAGTAGACCCACCCAGTAAGGGCGGAGCCAGAGGAGCGTAGCCACGCATATCATTTAGCCAATGAGTACCACCACAACATGTAGAAAAACCCACAATACAAGTGTGACAATGGGGAAACAATGCAGGCCAGCATCAGACATAGAGAATGAAGATGACAATTCTGATGACCAGAAAACGGTCAATCAACTAATCAATCTTTCAGATAAGGAGTTTAGACAAGAAATATGGAAGATGCTCAAAGAACTCAAAGATACCATGGATCGAGTTGAATAGAACACTAATAAGAACCAAGAAAATATGAAGACAGAAATCACAAAACTCCAAACTGAAATAACAGGTCAAATAACAGGCCTGAAAAACTCAATAAGGGGCCGGGCGGTGGCGCTACAGGTAAGGTGCCTGCCTTGCCTTGAGCTAGCCTTGGACGGACCGCGGTTCGATCCCCCCGGTGTCCCATATGGTCCCCCAAGCCAGGAGCAACTTCTGAGCGTATAGCCAGGAGTAACCCCTGATCGTTACTGGGTGTGGCCCAAAAACCAAAAAGAAAAAAAAAAGAAAAAAAAAGA
Organism: Suncus etruscus; assembly: GCF_024139225.1. Classification (NCBI taxonomy): domain Eukaryota; kingdom Metazoa; phylum Chordata; class Mammalia; order Eulipotyphla; family Soricidae; genus Suncus; species Suncus etruscus. The sequence goes on along the minus strand of NC_064856.1, from coordinate 32,703,447 downwards.
AAAACTCAATAAACGAATTGAAGGGCAAAATGGATACGCTCTCCAACAGGCTAACAGAAGCTGAGAATAGAATTGGTGTTGTGGAAGATGAGATAAATAACAACTCCAAACAGTGGAAGAGATTGGGAAAAAAAACTTAAAGCAAATGAACAGACAATGGAAAAATTAGTCAAAGAATGGGAACAGATGAAAATAGAAGTCTATGATAAGCTCAACAGAAACAACTTAAGAATCATTGGAGTCCCAGAGACCCAGAAGAAAATTTCCATGAAGAATCAACGGTTGGGTTGGGAGGAGGGATATTTGGGACATCGGTGATGGGAATGTTGCACTGGTGATGGGTGGTGTTTTTTACATGACTGAAATCCAAACACAATCATGTATGTAATCAAGGTGTTTAAATAAAATATATATAAAAAACTTAAAAAATTATATAAAAAACAAAAAAACAAAATACAGGATTATGGGAAGTTATGTCTTGTGTCAAACATCAGCATATTTACATAGATAACATCATATGTGTGTAAATGGTGTAAATTTTTATATATGAACATGTATACACAAATGCATGTGCATACTTATACCCACATGAGCATCACATATGGACCTTATATACTGCTAAATACATGTACATATTGTATTGATATTGTCAAATACTAAGAGAAGAGCAGGCAGAAATAATAATTACATGTAGATTCAATAAAAGGAGATTCATGTCAATGATTTTCATATTTTAATAAAGTATAGATGATTATTAAAATCCAATTCTTTTAGTTTATCTTATCTGACTCATGCCTAATTAACCAATTGAATCTAATCTAATCCAACCCAATCGAACTATGGATTTTGCTAATCTACCTTAACAAATCATTTTTAGTTTGTGCAAACAAAGTGATGACATTAAATATTAGCATTTATACCGAATAACTGACTTTTTTAATGAGGAAGGGAGGGAGAAAGAGTCATATTTCAAGGACATAGCTGCTTAAATAAATGAAATCAGGAGAACTAATTGTGGAATTCTTATAGCTTTCAACTCTGTATGCAAACTACCCAACAGTTCTATTTAGTAAGTGAATATTTTCAGGTTGGTGGGTACAGTATGAATAGAAATATTTTAGCTCCAACTGTCTCAAAGAACTTTCATGCAGCTTCTTAGAATTTCCTGTTTAGCTAATAGTGTCCAAAGTAATTGACACCTACCCCCATCAATGAGACTCCCGCATCCAAGAATCAATGATTTTACTTTTAAATATTTTCATTTTAATTGGGACTGAAGCAGTGGTGCAGAGGTAAGACATTGCCTTGCACATGTCTGACCTAGAACGGGTGTGGTGGTGTCCCATATGTCTCCAAGCCAGGAGCAATTTCTGAGAGCATAGCCAGGAGTAACCCCTGAGCTTCACTGGGTGTGGCCCAAAAACCAAATTTTTTTTTCTTTTTTTAAATTAATATCTTTGTTTAAACACCATGATTACGAATATGATTGTAGTTGGGTTTCAGTCATGTAAAGAACACCCCTTTCACCAGTTTTTCATTTTAATTATTGTAGTTTATGTAATACATATATACTATTATCATACTATTGTTGATGTGTGTGTGGTTTTTTTTTTTTTTTTTTTGAGTAACCCCTGAGCGCTGCTGGGTGTGACCCAAAAACCAAAAAAAAAAAAAGAAAGAAAAGGGACTATTGCCCTATTCCCCCTTTCACCACATGCCCACCAACACAACACTGTTTCCAATCTTTTTGATATATGTCAAATGATTCTCTCTGGTATGAAATAATACATTGTAATTTGATTTTCATTTTTCTGAAAATGAGTGATCACCAGTGGCTATTTTCTTGGAGACTTGACTTTCTATTGACCCTCATGGATTATAGGTAGTGAGCCAGTAGACAGTTATCCATTCGAAATATTTGTATGGAACATATCTACATACCAGACAGTTGTGGAAAATGGCAATGATAAAGACACATTTAAACCTCTGAGTTTGGGATATTTATTTTCATAGGAGGTGGGGACTAAGAGTGGGAGAACAATGGTGAACATATGAGAAAATAAATGAGTATTTTTAAAGATCATGGGATAGGAGAGAGAAGTTTTCGGAGGGCTGTTTCCTTCTGAATGTCTAGTCAGGGGGAGTCTTCTCTGGGAAAAAGACATTCATGGGCACTGAGGTATAAATTCTGAGAGAAACCAACAAAACTGAGAGCATCGTGCATTAAACAAAAGAAACAGTCAATGCAAGGAATGTGAGCTCCCACAAGACTGAATGGAGACAGACAAAATGACTCATATAGCTAAAAAATAACAAGGAAGGGTGGGTTAAGAGCTGTAGGACTGGATCAGGCAGGGTAAAGAATTTGGAAGTTTCAATGACTCCAATAAGAAAAGGCTGGAAGGTTTCAAGGATGGGAGTGACACAGTCTGTTTTGTTTAAAATAGACAATGAACATTGGAAAACTTCTACCTGATCCTCAACATTGTTTAGAGACTCTCACTCCTCCCCTACCTACAGCAGGGAGGGAAAGGTAAGTGATCATCCAGACAGTAAGTTTATTGTCTCTGAGGAGTGTGGATTGGAGAGGTAAAGGTCAGTGTTCAGCTAGTCACATTATGGTTCTAATACTGCTGACGCTCAGAGTTGGGAGATCTGAGACAGCCACATTGTGCCCAGAGGACAAAGAAAATAGCATTTTTTTCCTCATAAGACTGGATTTTTTAGAACTTGAACTGAGCTGCAGGAAGGGGAGTATCAGAGTAGCTTGATAAAGTCCAAATGAAGAACACAGTCATGCTTTTATCGGTTGACTGCAGTGGTATAAGCAACAGGTTCTGCCAGAGACATCACCCACTGCCCTCTGATCCATTTTGGCTGAGTACTTGACTCTAGGAAAGCTTGATTAAATTGATGACAATGGGGTGGGGATGGAGGGTTCCTGTAACATTTTAGAGTAACAAAAGGCTCCTCAGCTGAGCAGGGGCAGGAGGGAGTGTTAAGAGTGGAAGAGAATCAAGAGTTGAGTCAGAATTAAATATATTTCTTCTAGGGTGCTCTCTTTCATTATGGGTTTTGGCTGAGTTCCTTAAGGAGAGACTCTACTAGGGTCTCTCAGCAAAAGGGACTTTTCCTTCTAGGAAAGTGGGTATGCAAAAGGGCATGGCACAGCAGGGTGGAGGAGCCCATCTCTGCAATAGCCCCTCAGGACATTCCACATCCTTACTATAAATCCATTTGAGTTATTCTTTTGACAGCAACTGGCATCATGTGCCAAAACAAACAACAAATAAGCATGGACTCTAGAACAGAGCTAGGCAATGTGAGTCTCGGGTGGCAAGAGAGTGATAGACCAGAGAACTATGGCATATATTGGAGAGATCTCAGTGGTAAAATTAGAAAAAGGTCTTGGGCCTATCTAGTTTTAATGCAAGACACAAGGTTTAACACTGGAACAGATTCTAGGGAACATGAGGTACGAGCTGTAGCACAGCTCTGAGATTACCTGGGCATAGTTGTTGCCAGAAATGAAATATCTAGAGTGCAACAAGAATGTTAATGGGTGGAAAGAGAAAGAGAAAGAGGGAAGCTGGTGATTACATTTTAAGATCTATATCCTTCTTTTGCTAGATCTTTCAATTGGTTGCTTGTCTTTTCTCTCTGGCCCGACATATCTGCATGTCAGATACCTTGTATCAATCATCTCCTCCTTGTACCTACATTGCTCTTTCCTCCAGCTTCTTCATGACCTGAGTTCTCATTTATTCAAGGCTCTTACTCAAGTATCACTTCTTCCAACAGACATTTCTGATTATCCCATTAAAAATGGAAGATCTGCTTCCTTTTATTCCATAAAGTTCCTTAATCATCTTCATAATAGTATCATCACCTTATTTTATAATTGATTTATTTACAGTTTTTCTTACCCGAGAACACAAGTTTATTCTAGGCAAGAGCTCTATCTAGTTCAGAAACCACTGCATTCTCAAAAGTCAATAAAGCTCCCAATAAAGATTAGGTAATCTCAATTAATAATTTCATGAATAAATGAGTGGATGAAATGATATATAGATTATAATTCAATGAAGAAAGGAGAGAGGAGAAAGAAATAAGATATTTCATCTCATAATATGGTAATAATACCCAAAGACAATAGAGATAAGGTTTGAAAGGACAAGCCCATGATATGAAGCTTACCATAAAGATTGGTGAGTGCAGTTAGAGAAATAATTACACCAACAACAATCATGACAATGGTAGTGAGTGATGGAAATAGAATGCCTGTCTCAAAGACAGACAGGGGGTGGGGAAAAAATGAAAATAGGGGGCATTGGTGGTGGGAAGGTTGCACTGATAAAGGAAGGTGTACTTTTTTTAATGACTGAAATCTAATTACAAACATGTTTGTAACCATTGTGCTTAAATACAGATATTAATAAACTTAAAAGATAAACATTTAAAAATTATCTTAGACTCTCTAATTAAAAGATCCAAGATGGGAAGCAGTATCATGTGAATTAGAAAAACCTATTGAGTGTTTTACATTTCAAGCAATTCTTTTGTTTATTTTCTATAGTCATTTATTACTGAAATAAAATGTATTGTCTAACCGTACCATAGAGTCTTCAAGGTAAAGATTCTCTCCCAAGACAGAATAGCTCATTCAAAAGAAATAATGAACTATATCAAAAGAAACTCATATATCAGGTATATTGGAATGAGGTTGATGTGAGAAATATTTTGGCTTATGTATCAAAAATAATCAAGTTTTTTGAATATGATAAATGGAGAAGGGGAAAAACTATACCAGACTGACTTATGCCAAGAAAAAGCAAGTTATATAAGATAAAAGTGTGATTATAGCCACTATAGAATACAATAAGAAAGTTTGTAAGTTAATATATGCATCATAATTAACATATAATTAACATGGCCTACCAATTCCCGTTAACTCTATATCCAAGAAAACAGATATCAAAGGAGTTGAAGATATAGGGCAAGGACTAAGGTGCACAACTTTGCAAACAATCAGCCCCAATCTAATCCCTAGAATACATGGTCCCTGAGTAGTTCCCAGAGTAGCCTAGACAATACCAGCACCATAATATCCAGGAAACATTGCATTCTCACATATAACCACTGACTTGGTTGGTAAAGAATAACTGAGACTCCTAAAAACAATTTGGGTTGCCGCCCTCCCAATAACAAAAAGCAGGATCTAAAAGAGCTATACAGCTTTGTGTACCTACACAGCTTTTTTAAAGCAGCATTGTTAATAATACTGAAGAATGGAAACAAACCAAGTGTCTGTTTGTTAGATGCAAAGATGAGTATAATATAATGTGTGCATCTGGCATATTATTTAGTCTTAAAAAGGAAAATATTCTTCTGTAAGTTGCTATAACGATGAAGCTTGAAGACAGTTCACCAAATAAAAAGTGACAGTCGCAAAAACAATTACCATACGGATCTGCTTGCTTGATGTACTTAATGTAAAAATAATTCAGAGATAGAAAGTAGTATTGTTGGGGCCAGAGTGATGGCCTAACGGTAGAGCGTTCACCTTGCACGTGGCTGGTCCAGAACAGACCGTGGTTCTATCCTCCTGGCATCCCATATGGTCCCCCCAAGCCAGGAGTGATTTCTGAGCACATAGCCAGGAGTAACCCCTGAGCATCACCGGGTGTGTCCCCCCCCACAAAAAAAAAAAAGAATTGTTGTTGGCAAGGGCTGGAAAATGGAAAGATATGGTGTGAGTATCACTTTGACAAGAGAAGGGTTACGAAGTATAAAGTGACTGAACATCAGTACATGTCTTTAATATGATCGAATTGCACACTGAAAATAGTTGTGATGAACATTTTATACAGTTTTTGCCATAACTTTAGAAAATCATGGACTAATCCTGCTGCCTTACAAAGTCACTTATTTCTTTTCTTTTAATATCTGTATTTAAACACCTTGATTATAAATATGATTATAGTTGGGATTCAGTCATATAAAGAACACTTATTTCTAATATTCTATTCTATTCTTGTGGGTAGCTTGAGACCTCATGATTCTACATTTCCAATAGAGGTAAGAGCCAAAATATTTAGCAAACGACATATCTAGTCATTCTCATGAGTCAAATTCTTTTACTTTTAGAATTATAGGGAGATCCAGTGTCTTGGGCAAGGAACAAGGGCAAAAGGAGCACTCAAGTATCTAGAGAAAGTGGCTATTTACTAACAAATATGGATATATCTCAGCATCTTCCCAACTGACCTTCCATTTCTATGGCAATAGTCATTTGGTGATCCTGCTAGTAGGAATCAGCCAGAAAGTGAAAAAAGGGAGAAAAGTCTTACCATTGTGGTTTGCGAAGGACAAAAAAAGTCCAATTCATCTATCCAGGGGGTGGACAAATTGAGAAAGCGGATTCAGGAAGCACAAACACTAACTTAAAGTAATGCATTATATTTTGAACACTGAATGTTTGACAATACATTTCACGGCTCATTTCCTGCTACTTGTGAATGCTAGTAAACACTCAGAGAGCGAATTCACATTTTTCATGTCAAATATTCTTACATTCCTCCCCTCCTCCAGCTTGTCACCAGTTAAACAAACCCTCTGAGAACAGTCTGTTCACACTATAATCTCTTGTGACACTAAACCTTAATCTGTCTTACAATTTCTATTGTTTTTCACTAAAAGGTTATTCCAGAAATATTTTTATAGAGCACATTCATTTTCTTGGCTGAGAATGAATTGTATAATCAGAGGCCCTCCAACTAATACAGAATATCCTTTCCCAATCCAAATGTAAGAATTTCATGAGGATTAGTCATTGCCATCTATCTAGCTAATTCAATGTCATTATTTTTCTTTGGCCTAGGCAGAATTTTCCCTTCCCTGAAATGAGCTTATGTCGTGAGAAGATGTTGGAGCAAGGAGAAGAGAGGAATAAAATTGGAATAACTGAAGTCATCCACCAATCTATCCCCAGGCCAGAAATAAAGGATCTGTCAACATCTTCTATTCATAGAAGGGGATAATCCACATTTTAAAGGATTGAAACTTGCTATTTAATATTTTAAAAAGAAACCCTAAAAGATTGGGATCTGCTTTGCAAATGGTGACCATCTCTAAATATTTCATCTGTCTTCATATCATGCCTCCCTGCCTTTCCCCAAAATTCTAGCCTAACTCCCCATCTCTAGACCATATCTTATGGACACTTCCTTGCAGAGGCTTTCTCTGTCTTAAAGACAAAGGAAAGGAACTTGGTTGAAACATTCTGACCCCATCTCTAAATTCCTCTCAGACAGGCATTTTAGTGTATTTGCTATGCTGTTCAAAGAAGTGAAATACAAGTCATATAGGTAATTTGGAGATTTTTCAAAAACCTAGCATAAAAGAAAGGCAAAGCTGATTTGAGTATATCTTATATTATCATTTTGACAGTTTGTAGATGATGACTGGGATGTTACATAACTTGTATGTAAATTTGTCATGTGTTCCAAATGTATAATTCCTCTTCATTCAGACCACCTGCAGCTCCAGTGCAGAAAAGTCACTGGCAGCCACTGAGTTTAATGCCAGTGGTGCAATATTGGAGTTTAGCTTGTGCTCTGTGTCTCCAACTCATTGCATTTGAGCATGGAGATGGTGCTTATATTAACTGTTACACTCTTAGCACCCAGAATATAGTGCAAACTTAATAAATGTTTGATGAAAAAATAATTGAACAATCCCAGCTCTGCTACTATTTAAGTCATGTGACTTTAGGTTGGTTGATTTCTCTAGAGCACCTACTTTATTAAAAAAGAGGATGTCATATTACATAATTGCCAAGGTCCCCATAAATGTAAACATTCTAGGTCACTTAATTCAATTCCCCCTCTCATTCTCTTAAAACATCCAAATGCATGCCCTTGACTTTTGTAAACAGAGTTTCAAGTCGGGTGCATTCAAAAGTATCATGCTCCATGTTTTCTCAGTTGGTCATGGATCTCAAAGAATTTATTATTAGGACAAGTTCCACTTTCTTAGAAAATGTGCTCATTATTATTTTTTTTATAATAAAGTTAAAAATACATTCTTGGGCCCGGAGAGATAGCACAATGGCGTTTGCCATGCAAGCAGCCGATCCAGGACCAAAGGTGGTTGGTTCGAATCCCAGTGTCCCATATGGTCCCCCGTGCCTGCCAGGAGCTATTTCTGAGCAGACAGCCAGGAATAACCCCTGAGCACTGCCGGGTGTGGCCCCCCCCCAAAAAAAAATACATTCTTTTTTGTGTGTTTGTTTTTGGCTCACACCCGGCAGCACTTAGGAGTTACTCCTGGCTCTGTACTCAGAAATCTCTCGTGGTAGGCACAGGAGATACCAGGATTTGAACCACCATCCATTCTGGGTTGACTGAGTGCAAGGCAAATGCCCTAAAGCTGCACTATCTTTCCAGCCCCTAAAATGCATCCTTAATAAAAATTTTTGACAATAAAGTAAAAGTATCCTGTAAACAAGTGCTTACAAATCTATAGAGAAATACAGTTAGCATTTATATAATCTATCTTCACTTTTTTCTAAATCTATTAACAGCAATACGTGTATAAAGAAGCATTTGGAGGGGATAGCCATATAGGATAAAGATTAAGATAAGCCTTGCATACATCTGACCCTCATTTACCCATGAACCACATGGTTCCTTGAGCGTTGCCAAACTCCACCAGTAAAGTACATTTGATTCTCCTTTTAGTAAAATGCAACTCATAATAAACATTCTTTTTTCATCCAACTAATCATTTTCAAATGCAATATTTTAGGAAAAAAACAATAAGTTACCACTGGTTATTTTTAGGCATAATTTTGCCAGGAACAAGACAGAGCATCACATAACTTTATGAAAGGGCCACCTAAGTGGATGAAAGAGAAACCACATTAATGTCTTGGTGGGAATTTCTTTTTGGTGGAGGAAGCGGAAGGCCCCAATCTGGAAGGCAGGGAAGAAATCAATATAATGGTATGGTTAGAGAAGAGCAAGAAAGACAGAGAGAGGGAACAGTAAAGGTCATATAATTAATGGATGGTAGATAAGGATTGTGGTCATTTTTCCTGAGAGAAAATGGAAGATTTGGAAGGGTTTTCAGTGCTATGGCTACTGTTGGTGAAGATGCTAGTGAGGACATTGTTGGTAATAATAATAGAGAAGAGGATGGGGTTGTACATGATGGTGAGATGGCACAGTTATTTAATGGGAATAGGACGAAGATGTTGCTGAGTAATTTATAATGCTTAGGAGAGTCCTGACCACCAAGAATTATTGGTACCAGATTCTTAGTGCTGAGAATGAGGAAGCTTACTCTTGGAAAATAAGGACAATAACCATATAGTTGTCTTAAAAGTCCTCTTCCCCATTTTTCTGTTCTTTCTTGTTATTATTGTTTTAGCTATTGTTTATTGCTGCTGTTGTGTTTTTGTCATTGCCTGTTTTATTTTATTTTTTCTTCCCCTTTTTTTCTTTTAAATTAATATTGATAGCTCCTAGACTGACTCCTCCCAGCTTTCTTTCTATTTTTTTTTTGTTTTTTTTTCCTAACAGAATCACAGAGCTTGAATCATCTTGTTTTGCCTCATAAATTGAGGTGGGGGGGGAGATAAATGGTACCAGGAGCAAACAGTCACATGAACATTGAATAGAAATAAAAAATGTTCAGACCTAAACATCAAACCCAAAGTTAATGACAACAGAATCAAGATACCCAACCTACAACAATTTATATACAAAAGGGACCTGTTACTCTAGTAGTCCAGGGTACAAAGGGGGAAAGTATGGAATGCATGATAGCAAAAGGGGTGATAAAGGACAACATTGGTGGTGGAAATTTACTGTCACAATGTACCTTAAATATAACTGTGAAATACTTGTAATTCACATTGGTCACAATAAAAAAAAGTTTCTGAGAAGAAAGAGTTTAAGCTCAACAAGTGGAATTTAACCCTAGGAGAGCACAGTAGATGTATGAATCAGTGATCAGATACTGTACAGAATTTTTTTTGAAAATGTAAAGTTTTCAAGAACTGCTTATTAAGACTGGATGTGAAGCATGAAGGTAATAAAGGAATCAGGTTTGATCACCCATCTTGGAAGTCTGAGCAGTTTGAACGAGAAATTTGCCATTGATGAAAGAAGAATGAGTTCAAAGGGTATTGGGAGAAAACATTCAGAGTTTGCTAGAGATTTTAGAGGTAGGTTCAAGGGATCAGACAGATCAGTTGAAGAGGAGAAATAAGGAAAGATAAGTGCGGTGTGGCTCTAGGTATGTGACCCAGACAATGTTTGGAGAATAGATTTATGTACCAGGATGGGGGAAAGAGTTCAATTTATAGCTGGTATTGAAAGTTTGGTTTGGGGGCAACAGATTAGAGTCAGATCAGGAGGTAATGATGGTCCATGTCTCTCATCTGTCTCCAGGAGCATCAACTAAGATCCTGGAGGAAGCCTCACTATAAAGTGAAAGAATTTTAGATACTAAAGTGATTTTCTTTTTTTGGGGGGGGGTTGGGCCACACCCGTTTGACGCTCAGGGGTTACTCCTGGCTAAGCGCTCAGAAATCACCTCTGGCTTGGGGGGACCATATGGGACGCCAGGGGATCCAACCACGGTCCGTCCTACGCTAGCGCTTGCAAGGCAGACACCTTACCTCTTGCGCCACCTTCCCGGCCCCCTAAAGTGATTTTCAAAGTTGTATCACCTAGTAGAGTTTTATCAATTTCCTGGAAAAACATAATGCATGCTCTGTCCCATTCTGCCCTTCAAAATTCTGAAACAAGCTGCCTTGTCACTGTCAAAGAAAATGCATATTTATTTAGGTTGCTTTAAAAATTAGTTTATAGCAATTAAAGCAATTGAGCTTCCCTTTACTTGGCCCCAGAGCCTATTAGTATTCTTTGAACTATATGATTAGGAATGTCTAAAGGGTTGTTTTTACATCATAAAATGCTTTCAGAGTCAGAGCACACACAATGTACCAATCTCAAGGAAGAACAACTCCAGGTAATACTGGGATCATTTTTGATTAATGGTAGAGGAGGCTTATTTTCGTTTTTATTCAAATATATATAAACAATTCTCTAACATTCAGTCTTCACCTTCCTCATTGCATCAGAACCCAGTGAGATGCTTTCTGCTAATCTCCGACTTTGCTTATAAAGAAAGTGAAAGAAGAAGGAAATAACTTGCTCAAAAACCACTGAGTAAAGAACTTCCAGTAAAATAAAACTGAGAACACGAGAGTTTTCAATGCCCATTATATCTCACACTTTCCTTATGTTTTACAAGGGAGTTGACTGAATTTCCCAGGAGGCAAACCCAAAGTGACTCAGCTGTATGGTCTGATGACAGAAGAGACAGCCATGAGCAAGTGTTAGGAGAAGATAGTAGTCTGACTGCTTAGAATCTATAAGGAGCTCATAATTATAAGACGAGTGGAGAAAAGAAAAAGGTGGAAGCAGTAGAAGATAATTGTGAAAGAAAGGGAACATTGGGACTAGTGAGGATGGAAAGCTGGTAAATTTCATATATGTAAATGAGTGAAGACTTTCTCCTGTAGTTGAGATTATAGTCTCTGCTCCTCTTCATCATGTTCTTCAAACTCTTGCCACCAGAATCTTTCTACAAGTTCTAGAATGTGCTCTGTGGTTGTGAGGATTTGGAAAATGCAAGGAATCTCAGAGCTGAGTACCCATTATGAATATTTTGTGAAAGGGCCTTTCTACAAGAAAATTTTAAAAAAAAGTTAGAAATGATGAGAGGCACTTTAAAAAAGTGGAATTGGCACAACAATCTGATTTTGTCAGCAGTTTCCTTGTTTTTTCTTTTTCTGGTTTGTTGTACTGTTTCACACCTGCTATTTGCAGGAGGTATCTGATAAGAGGTTGTGTGAAGTGATGGGGTAGGGGAAAGGGGCTGACAAAGTTGCAAGAATTCCTGGGAGGTTTCTCAGGAGGCAGAAGTCTGTCTATTTTCCTGAGAGATGGGGCTTTCAGTCACTGGCACTCAGTTTTTTATAACCCACAACTCACTGGCTCAGATGAATAACATGCCAGGAATAACAGTGAATGCTATTGCCATGCAAAGCCTGGTGCCCAGAAAAGGGATAGAAACTATGATGGTTCTGTGACATAAGGGAACACACATTCCCACAGCATGTACCATGCAACATTGCAATCTCTCCTCTTGTTCATCTTCCCTCCCTCTGCCTAGTTCTATAACTATATTAATTTCTTCATTAATTATTTTGGTTTTGGGGTAACATATGGTGGTGTGCAAGGACCACTCCTGGCACTAAGCTCAGTGGTCACTCCTGGCTATATTCAGGGAATAATCTTGAATAATAGGCATTGAACATGATTAACTACATGAGAAATAAGTTTCTTACTCACTGTACTATATCTCTGGCCCTTATGCTAATTTCTTAACCTCATGGTTTAATCCCCTTGGGTGGAGAGCTTGATTTGACAGGATATGTCTCAGAGCTTTTACTTTTCCTGGTTTCATTTTTTAAATTATTGCAGTTTTAATGAGGTAGAGTTGACCTACAAAATTGTCAGATAGTTCCAGTGTCCATCAAGGTGATTTGATGTGCATATACACTGAAATGACCTGTTCCTGTCTAGTTAATAAACATATCTGTCACCTCGCATATTTATCCTTTTCATTTTAGGTAAGAACATTTAAGATATCTGCTAAAAATTTGAACTCAAAAGCATTTTATCAAGAGTCCCTGTGTTATACTTTAGATCCTCAGACCTTATTCATGTCACAATAGAAGGTTTGCACCCTTAAACCAAACCTTCCCTATGTCTACCATACATCAGATCTTTAAAACAACAAGTTGTCTACATTCTTTTTTTCATTTGACTTATAATTTTTGTTTTGTTTTATTTTGTTTTGGAGCCACACTTGTCAATGTTCAGGGGTCACTCCTAATCCTGAATTCAGAAATCACTCTGGCTGGCTCAGGAGACCATATAAGATGCTAGGAATAGATCAGATCCTGAGCACCACATATGGTACCTCAAGTATGACCAAAAGTGGTGCTTCAGTTCAGAGACACGAGTAAGCTCCCCAAATATAAATAAATACCTAAATTATACTAAGGTGGTATTTTCATTTTTTAAATTCATATTTTTATTTAAGTACCATGATTACAGACATGTTTGTAGTTGGGTTTCAGTTATAAAAAAAAATGACACCCCCTTTTGCTGCTATTGGTTCCAGGATCAAAAGCAGAAATTCTTCTTATTGGCATCTTCACTATCATTTTTGAAACTTTCTGAGACTTGGTTGGGACTTAGAGAGTTTATTTTTGGAGGTCAGCTTATACCCATTACCTATTCCCTAGATTTCACTATCACCCCCAAGATGCAGAGGTCTCCATAGTTAATTTAGAATGGGAATGATAGAAAGGGTCAAAATTCTGGAGACCCCTATAAAGTAATCTGCCCGGAACCCACCTTTCTGACTTTTTGGGCTGGCACCCAGGGAAGACCTGCCTGGAGACGGGGGGAAGAAGAGGTGGACGGCTGGAGCCTGACTAGCCTCTCAGCACGCTCCAGCTAGGGAGAAGGCCTTTGGCCTGGGATCTCCCCACACCCCATGCCTAGAGGGGGAAGGGCACAGGGAGGAGGGCGGGCAGATGTCTGGCTTCCGGTTCTCCACCGGCTTCCGGTTCTCCACCGGCTTCCTGTTCTCCACGGATCTTTTCTTGATTTGGAGGCTAGCTCTTGCTGGCTAGCTCTTGTGGGGAGACATAAGGCCGAAGGCCTTCTCCCTAGCTTGGGGGTGCTGGGTTGCTGGGCTGCAATGAAGCAGTCAATGGCAACTTTTTTTTCCCTCATCCATCTACATTTTCAAACCTCCCTCCCCACGCGTACAGTATGTATTAATAGTAATCCCTGTGATTAAGGTATGCTTTGAATATGCAGAACATCCATCTTGTATATTTTCCTTTCTCATACCCCTACAAGCGCATTTCTAGTCTTTCACTCCCTCACTTCCAACTATTATTACCCCACATTTACCCCTTTTACCTTTAGTACTGCACAGGCCAAATCATTGACGAAAGTGGTACACCAGATTTAACACCCCCCAACTATTTCAAAAGACTTAAAAGGGACATGTATATGTCTTTTGAAAAATTTTATATGTATTTCCTTAACAGCTATAACTCTTACTAAATATTATCTTACACATTGACTATTTCCCCCATTATTTGTCTGTTCTTCCATTTGTGATCTGTTCAATAATGAATTCTGGTAGAGGAGTCTCTCAGTTTAAAGTTTATGTTTAAACCAAGTTACGGGGAGTGTTGGACTTGCTCTAGCGGCCCCCATATGCACCAATAACGCCACGTGGCATTGTTTCTCTTTTACATAGGCACATTAAAATGGGAAAATACCATACATACAAACAAGTTCCTATCTAATAAAGATGGGAACACACAATCTTGTAATGCAATGGGACCTTACACCCTGAACATTGTCATAAGAACCTGGCTCAGGCCTCAGAAGAATGGGCATTCTCCATTCACCCTAGAACCAGGAATGCCTTCTACAAAACAACCAAGGTTGTCTATAACAGGAAAGACACTACAGCTGCTCTCATATCGACCTACTCAAAAGAGATTTCCTTTAAAACCCAGAAGACTTAACAACAACAAAAACAACGATCTGCTTTCAGAATTGGGCTCTCTGCATTGCCTCTAATTGCCAGGTGAAGCTAGAGGATGCCCCACAACATCCTGACTTCCGATGTAGGATATGCAGATTACAGGATCTTTAACTACAGAATCCTGATACCAACAACAGCGACTGTGTGAAAAATAAAATTGTATTGGCGGGGCCAGAGATATAGCTTGGAGGCAGGGTGTTTGCCTTGCATGCAGAAGGATGGTGATAATCAATCCCAGCATCCCATATGCCCCCCCCCCCAGCCTGCTAGGAACAATTTCTGAGCATAGAGCCAGGAGTAACCCCTGAGCACTGCTGGGTGTGACCCAAAAACCAAAAACCAAAAACAAAACAAAACCAAAACAAAATAAAAAAAAATGTATTGGCTCTACAGACAATGACTTGGGTTGGACAACCTAGTATGCCTGGAACCTAGAGTTGGTCTTAGGCCCAGTCTTCAGGGGTAAGGTCTCCTTGTATTTAGGCCAATGCTTTTCCTTTCCAGGCTTCCCATATTTTGCTGGGCCTGTGCAAACAACAATTGCCACTCTAACACAGTTTTAGCTATACTCTTTGGACTCTAATCCTTAAAAAACCACTTAAGCTATGGAGGTTAACTTAAACTAATATGCATGTGCATGGAACTGTTAAAAAAATACTATGCCTTCAATGGTAAAGGAGTTACATACATTTTGTGGCTTTAGATTTTTTGTGTACTGCTAAGAAATGTTATACTTTACTACAATCTGGGGACTTGAGGGACAAAGTAATTGTGCATGGGTTTTGTTTTATTTTTCTTAATGCTTTTTTGGCTGAAAGTTCAAAATTAAGGTTCCATCAAGAAGATTTCTTCTGAGAATTCTGTTTATGGGTGATTGTCTTCCCACTGTAACTTTACCTTGTCCTCTTTCTTGGCATCTTTAATCTCATAATAAAAATATATTAAAAAAAAAAGAAGAAAGGGTCAAAATCCTTTAAAGCCTTGGCTCTAAAGAGAGGCAGTGATGGGGCCTGGAGAGACTTCTTGTAAGAAGTCTGTGGACATTTGCAGTCACTTATTTTGAATGAGGTAAAGGCCTTTGCCACACAGAATAGGGCACCTAGCCAAAGACCAACTTAGGCCACATGGAGACCATACTGCCTCTGTTGTTGATTGTCAAAGTATAGCCTTAGGGGGTCATCCAAATTCTGAGGTGTCAGGTGAAATGGGGTCACTGTATTTCTTCCTTTAAAGCTTCCAAAGCCAGATATCCCTTGTTTGGGAAATATGGACACATCTGAGCCAATAGCAAATATACCATCGCAGTGACCCAGAGAGAGGTGTGGACACATGTAATGAGTGAAACAGGTGACAGAGTTGCAGATGATAGATGCTGAGCCATGCAATGTAAGTTGTCCTCTCCTTTAAATCTGTCAAATTAGAAATCAATAAAACTTGAGAACCAGAATGATAGTACAGTGGATAGATTGCTCACCATGTGCACTGCTGACCTGAGTTTGTTTTTGGCACCCAATATAATCCCTTGACCCATTAGGAGTGACCCCTATGTGTCGTATGTAAACCTTGAACACTTCCAGACTAAAAGAACCAAACAAAAATTAAAAGTTGAGTCTGGAAAGATAGCATGTAGGTAAGGCGTTTGCCTTGCATGTAGAAGAATGATGGTTCGAATCCCGGCATCCCATATGGTCCCCTAAACCTGCTAGGAGCAATTTCTGAGCATGGAGTCAGGAGTAACCAACCTCTGAGTGCTGCTGGGTGTGAGCCTCCCCCCCCAAAAAAAAAAGATTAAAAGTCTACTACATTTCTCTCTCATGTTAGCTTCCTCCACTCCTCATCCTTGGGATGAACTCTGGTACAGAAATACAGAGGAATTCATACCCCAAATCCATTTTCTCTTCTGTGTGTACCATTTCTTCTAGATTAGTATCACTTTTACTTTCTTACCAATATTCTTTTCAATTGGTGACACATTCTTAACTTGCTCCATACAAGAATCAGTGCATTCTTCTGATAGCTTCTGATAGCACTTCTTCACCTGCAACACATCTCTGGTGGTGATGCTTGAGTTTCTCTGTGAGGTTTATATTTCAGTACATCAATTTGAGTTTTAACAGCTACAGTTTCCAAGTCTTACTTTGGTTTGTATGCACCCATGTAAGACCTGGAAACTGTAGCTGTTATTTTGATAAAAGTTGGAGAGCAAGGAATGCTTGTAGCTATCATTCAGATGACTATCTGCCCATCCTTTGCTCTTTTGAGTCAAGCCCCTATGTGCTCTGTTCTCATGTGTGGACAGATAACCTCTCTGACTGTGGTCTGGATTCAA
This sequence comes from Suncus etruscus, assembly GCF_024139225.1. NCBI lineage: Eukaryota > Metazoa > Chordata > Mammalia > Eulipotyphla > Soricidae > Suncus > Suncus etruscus. The sequence goes on along the minus strand of NC_064856.1, from coordinate 32,686,400 downwards.
AGGGAGGTCTGCTTTATCTATCACTGGGTAATGCAAATCTCAATAACAGGCTACTTCTTATCTTTAAGCACTTGTTTACCATTTCTAGGGAGTTAACACAGAAGGATTGGGAATGTAGCATGTCCTCAGCCTGTCAACTTGAAAGAAAAGATTGTTTATTCTGTCTTTCCTCCATGATGCTGTGGGGCATTGAATCTCCCTTTGCACCATTGTATAATTGGCACCTACCACAAAGCCTAAAATATGGCAGGTGCCCAATAAATATTTAGGGAGTGAAAATAAAATCGGAGAGTGGCAGATGATCAGTAACTCATGTTTGCTATCAGAAGAAACATGAGTTTCTTCTGTGGGTTGTTGAACCCACAACACAATAGAGCCTGGAGCCCAATTTTAAAGAAGATTGAAAAAGAAAAGAATTTTAACTGTAAGTTCTTTATCCTTTTAATTCCCAAGCCTGTCTACTTTTGTTGTGACAGGAAGTGATTCTCTGGCTTTTAACAGGCGCTCTAGTGCCAGTGAGGAATGGAAGGAGGTGCTTAGGCAAAGTATGCTCAGCTCTCTTTTGTAACTTTCCTCACATGCCTATTGCAGCACCAGTGATTCAGTGAATCATCTTACAGTGATTCCATCTTTTTTTTTTAATTTAGAGAAGTTGAGGATTTATACCTGGGAGTTCTCGGGGGTTAGTCAGGACTCTATGCTAAGGGATTATTACTGGTGGTACTTGAGGGACTAGATGTGGTGTTAGGGTTCAAATTTAGGACAATCAATTGTAAGGCAAGAAGTTTATCTCTGTATCATCTTTTTTGGCCCTTGGTTCCATTTTATTTATTAATTAATTTTTTTAATTGGGGGCTTGGGGACATACCTGGAGATGTTGAGTAGAATATTCCTGGCTATTCACTCAGGAATCACTTCTGGCTTGCTTTAGGGATCATACAGATTTTCACCTATTCTTGGTTCCATTTTAATCTAAGATAGTCCAACTCAGCTCTCCTTCAAGTATTCACAGAATATCCAATTAAGCATAACAACATATTCCCCACCCTCCAGTTTACACATACTCATTAAAATGTAGTATTGTATTCCATTCTTTCAAACCTCTATTGTCAGCTAAAAGCATTCAAATGTTCTTCTGGTATATCTCTACATTTTATATAATTTTTGCAACATTAGATGGTATTTTGGTAGCAAATCTGTAGGTGTTGGTTACCCTAATTTTATATATTTATAGAGAGAGACATTTTATAAGCAGTTTTAGCACTAGATTATTGAGGCCATGAAGCATGGTTTATATTTGAGTACATCAATTTGAGTTTTAACAGCTGCCAAAAAATAAAAACAATCCACAAATATTGATGGACTACCAGCATGTGGATATAGAAAAGGTAGAAAAAGTTTTCAACAGCTGAAGCCTAGGGACTACCTCCTTAAGACGAGCTCATTGGTAAATTCCATAAGCATCTCAGGTACTGAGCAATTATTTTCCTAAAAAATTTTTCTGAAAAAAAAAAAACTTGGAATAAACTGCATTTTATCCTAAATCCATGACTGTATTTCTTTGGCAGGTAAAGAAAATTCAGGAGTGGGGAGCATTTCTTCTGAATTTTCTCTCTGGGTTTTCTCCCCCCTTTTTTTGGTTTTTGGGCCACACCCGGCATTGCTCAGGGGTCACTCCTGGCTGTCTGCTCAGAAATAGCTCCTGGCAGGCCATATGGGACACCAGGATTTGAACCAACCACCTTTGGTCCTGGATCGGCTGCTTGCAAGGCAAACGTTGCTGTGCCGTCTCTCCGGGCCCTCCCCACCTTTTTTTCTATGCAAATTATTGATTGGTCAAAGCCAAACTGTCAGGCAAAGGCATTGAAATACCAAATGATACTGGAAATGCTTGGGGAGAAACTTTACTGGCTTCATGTATATTTAACATCAGTCCCAAGATAAACCATTTTCTTTTAGGAGAGGTATGGGTACAGAGACATGTCTTTCTTTTTGTCATTCCTGGGATTTACCTGTATGTTCACGTGTGTGGATCTGCCATCTGTAGGGCCTGGCCTGTGTAAGTAAGTTTAGGTTCATCTTGATGTTCATCTTCTTTTTTTATATAAATCTTTATCTAAGCACCATGATTACAAGCATGTTCATAGTTGGGTTTCAGTCATAAACAGAATACACCCCCTTCACCAGTGCAACATTCCCACCACCAATGTGCAACATTCCCACCACCAATGGTCGTCCTCTTACATCATCAGGCTTGGTATCAGCAAGTCAGATTTTGTTTTTATGTGTTCAACACAGTGGTGTTCTTCACTTCCTGTGTATTTTGAACTATAAAGAGTGACTTTCTCCCCAAGAACATGGTAAGAACATGGAAAGTTGTGGGAAAGTAAGGAGCACTCACCACCTCAGTGACATTAAACAGTTATAAATCATATGGATAATGTGTGTCCTCACTTTGATGTGATAAATATGACTCTTTATAATCTCTTACTTCTCCAAACACATAACTCCAGCTTCACCATGAGGAAAAAATTGAAACAATTCCAACCTGGAGAAAGTTCTACAAGTGTATAGACCAGTATTTCTCCTTTCTTTTTATTTATTTATTTATTATTTATTTATTTATTTATTTATCTATCTATCTATTTATTTTTTTTATTTTTTAAAATTTTTTTTTGGTTTTTGGGCCACACCCAGTAACATTCAGGGGTTACTCCTGGCTATGCGCTCAGAAGTCGCTCCTGGCTTGAGGGACCATATGGGACGCTGGGGTATAGAACGGCGATCCCTCCTAGGCTAGCTCTGGCAAGGCAGACACCTTACTTCAGCGCCACCACACTGGCCCCATAATAATAATCATTTGGGGTTTTTTTGTTTTGTTTTGTTTAGGTTTTTTTTTTTTGGTTATTGGTTTTTGGGCCACACCCAGCAGTGCTCAGGGGTTACTCTTGGCTATCAGCTCAGGAACAGCTCCTGGCAGGCACGGGGGACCATATGGGATGTGGGGATTCGAACCAACCACCTTAGGTCCTGGGTCAGCTGCTTGCAAGGCAAACGCCACTGTGCTATCTCTCCGGCCCCTTCCCTTTCTTTAAGGTTGTGAAAAACAAGAAATTGTTATAGCCAAAGGGCAATTAAGGAGCCATAATAAAGTTATGTGTGATGTGATATCCTGGGTGGGATTATGGAACAGGAAAAAGGACATTAGATGATAGCCATGAAAAGCATAATAAGCTATTGACTCTATCTCATAGTGATATATAATATTGGTTCATTAATTACCACAAATGTATAAATTATACTCTTGTAAAATAAAAATTATAGGGGAAGGTAGGCATGGCAACACACATTAATCCCATAACTTTTCTAAGAAAAGAATTTTTTCTCTAAGATTGTAAGCTTATTTAAAATTGGGAAAAGATGGTACCAGAGCAATAATATAGTGACTTAGGCACCTGTCTTCCACTCAGCCAACTCAGGTTACATTTTGGCACTACAAATTGTACCCCAAGCATTTCCAGGAGTGATCCCTGAGCACAGAACCAGGAGTAAACCCTGAACAATACTGGGTGGTGTGGCCTAAAAGCAAAATACATTAATTAAAAATTGGAGAAATATCTAATTCATCTTAGAATCAAGAGCCAGTATTTTAACAATAACAAATGATTGAACTTTTCCTCATACCTAAAGTTTATTTTCCAGTGTTTGGTTCCTTCTGAAACCCCCAACTCTGTCTTTTTCTTCTATAAAGAAACACACATCTAAAACATGAAACACACTTCTATTTCATATATATCCTGGGATGGTGAGAATATCTGGCCCTCCTCAGGATTCTGCACAGAAGATACTTAAAATAATTCCTGGGACAATGAGTTCCCGATAACTCATTTATGATGGTTCTAAGTTTATACACCCTTTCTACTAGAAATTGTATTGTGAGCATGGATGTTTCTTTCTTTTTCTGTTGTTGTTGTTGTTGTTGTTGTTGTTGTTTGGGGCCACACATGGCAGTGCCCAGGGATTGCTCCTGACTCTGTGTTCAGAAATAGTTCCTGGAAGGCTCAGGGGAGCATATAGGATACCGGGGATCGAACCTGGGTCTGTCCTTGGTTGGTCGAATGTTGGTTGGTCCTTGGTTGGTCCTGCTATACTATTGCTCCAGCTCCTGTGGGTGTGGATGTTTCATGATTGATTCTACTTAGCCTCATAGATTACTGAAAGAAAAGAAAGGAATTAACAAAAAAAAAAGGAGGAAGGAGGATGGAGAGGAAAGATAAAGCAAGAAGCAGGGGAAGGGAGAAACTAATTTTGCACAAGGCAAAGATAGTCATTGTCTATAATAGCACTCAGTGGTCATTGATTTGGAAATTTATAAATAAAAATTGTTTTTTCAAAAATAACCATATTTTCTAAGGGAAGAACTTCTCTCTGGTGGTTGAATCTAAGGAAATACTCAGTGAGGAGATACAGACAAAATACATTTATTTAATGATGAATTTATTTTGGTTGTTGGTATTGGTGGTGGCATCGCCTTATAATAATAGTGTTTCAGAAAATGATGGCCAGGGGCCATAGTACAGTGGGTAGGGCACTTATCTTGCACATTACTGACAGAAGTTGGATTCCAAGCATCACTTCTGGTCATCTGAGCTTGTCAAGAGTTAACCCTGAGTATAGCAGGAGAAAGAAACCAGAATACTGAAGATATCCCCAAATCAAAACAAACAAGACCAATGACCAAAGCAAAGGAATCAATGGCCCTATATCTTGAATACAATAGCATAGCTTAGTGTCTGGATATTGGTTCTGTGTTGGAGGGTACCAGCCAGGCTAGAACCTCTTCCCAAGAGACCTATGCTCCTCTTTCCTCCAGTTCCACAATTTAGTGAGCACAATAGACCAGTTGTTGATGCTGGATCATGCTTTGTTTCTGGACAGGCCACCCATGGTTCTACTGTTCTCTCAACTTGCTGCTTAGCCCATATCAGCCTTCTGCTTGGGTTGTGGTTGCTCTGCTTGCTGTTCACATTCTTCAAAGTAGCTGTTCTTATTGTTTATGCTTACACCCACACACACCACACACACACACACATTTAGAGAGGAGTCCCTGGGTGATACAGAAGCATCTCACCTGCCTGAGACTTCTGATTCAGCTCAACACCAGGTCAACTGTCCATGCAATTTAAATATGACTAGGGCAAGAGGTGGGCAGATATTTGGGTCACCACAACCTCTGAAAGGTGCATTTTCCCTCACTTGTACTGTCCCTCTCTATCCTAATGCATTTCCATGAAAGAACTGAATATAATTTTTTATTATAACACCATGACTTATCATGATGTTATAAGTTGTTTCTGACATTAAATATTCAAACACCATCCCTCTACCAGTGTGACCTTCCCTTCATCAGTGTCCCAAATTTTCCATCTACTACCACAGCCTTTCTTGTTGAAGGAACACATTTACTTCATATTGTTTGTTATAATACAAAGGTAAATAAATTTTCAAAACTTAGATAAGTGAGGGTTAATTTGAAATAATTGGCATATTTCTCCACGGTGTTACTAAAGTCAGTGTCTAAGGATTTACTGCAGTATGGCTGGTACTTGTTGAGCCTTCTGTGTTACTGAGATTGTTAGATTTTTGTGTAACTTTCCCATCAGATTTACAATGATGCTATAGGGCTGACATTACTATAAAATTTTGAAGTTTCATGCTGCCGCAAGTGGTCCAGGATCTATAGGTCTCAAGCAAATTTGGTAGCTTGGCAGTTTGATTAAGGTTAAGTTGAGGAGCAGGGCCATTATATCAGATGGTGTAGACTGTGATAGTGTGTTATTATGTTGTTTTGTTATTATATAGAAAGAGAAATATGACCCCACCCCTTTGAGAATGCCATTGAGGTATCAGCCCAGACCAGGCTACCTGGGAAGTATTAATAGCTATTATTTTCTTTTGAAGCTTGTAGAGGAGTAAGGTGATTTTGTGCTGGAAATATGGATGGTATGGGCAGAGGCTGTTGGGTTTCCCAGCTGTGGAGTGTGTGTTTGTGTGTGTGTGTGTGCATGTGTGTATGACGAAGTTGTGTGTGTGTGTGTGTTTGGGGGGAGTTGCTTGGCCCAACCCAATTGAGAAAATAGTCTCGGAATTTTCAACCCCATAGTCTACCAATACCCATTTCTTAGGAAACATTTGAAACTTCATATAAGTGTTTATTTTTAATCAATATTGTTTTGTCAATGCAACATCATAGGAGAAAGAGAATAGAACCATATCTGGGGCAGGGGATGGAGATCATGTTTTGTATGTTTAAGGCTGTGGGTTCCATGCACACACTCAAATCTAAAATTAAAGTTCTAAAAATATTTTCATATATGAATAATAAAACAAAAATAACCCCAAAACTAAAATTAAACTTGTAAACTGTTATTTTATGATATGTCCCTGGGCTAAACTTGTCCATTTTTTTGGAAAGTAAATCATTTTATTTAAAAAAATATGAAGGGGGAGAAATAGAGTTTGGTGTTCAAGAGAAAATAAGAAATTCTCTGGAAAGAAACCAGGCTAGAAATACTTCAGATTGAGATGTGGGATAATACCAAAGGTGAAGAGAGACCCTTTTGTATACTCTTTAGGTAAGATTTGGAGTCAGAGGTCAGTACAGCAGAAAAGGCAATTATCTTGCATGTGGATAACCTGGGCTCAATTTTCAGCATCCCATATAGTTCCCTGAGCACTGCCTGGAGTGATTACTGAGTGCAGAGCTGGGAGTAAACCCTCAGCACCACCAGAAATTACCAAAAAACCAAAAAATAAAAATATATCTTACCACTTAGGATAATAGACATTATCTTCCCCACCGAAAAAAGGGAAGGAAGACTATATGAAATTGTACCACTTGCCAAAGGGATCAAGCATTATAAGAAGTAACTCCTTAGACTCTCAAAACAGCCACTTCTCTATAAATGCCCTTTTATGCTTCTCTGAAAGATTCGAATAGATCTCATGCTCAGCATTGCAGAGATCTTCCATCTAAATGGGATTATTAATAAAAGATTCATGTTATTATAAATGAATACATAAATATCTAAACATTATCAATATAACTGCTTGATGCTTCCATGACTCCAATGTTCTCTAAGTATGTTGCTGCTTTTATGGCTGATGTATTAGTGACATGTAGGTAAGTAATGCAAAAATATGGCTTTTCCTGATTTTACACAATAAAAGAATTTCTGATGTTGATTCTGAAAATATCAGACATCTTCTGGACTACCTTACAAAATTTTTTGGTCCATGATGTGCCATGGGATTACTTCATACAACAACTTATTCTAGAGTCCTGATTTCATTCTAATCAGAAAGATGCAGTAATGAAATCATTCCTTAGAACATGTTTCAGGTCTATTTAATAAGCACCTTGAAGAATTCCTGTTTCATCTGAAATGGGCTTGTCATGGTAACCTAATTGCTGTGTCTGTGCATCAGGAAGAATGTTGTAACCTTCTTGGGATGATTTTAAGAATTAATTATTTAAGTTTCCTGTTTCCACTTAATAATCCCTACAGATGAGTGGCTTACACTCACCTCTTTACCATTTGTAAATGCATCTAATTATTGTTCTTGATACCACCAAGCCTGATATTCTTAAATGTGTTCATTCCAACCTAGGAGAAGGATTGCTGAGCCAGGGCATCCAGAGCAAGGAGAAAAAACTCTGTAGGGCCAATTTACTAATAAAACCTGGCATAAGGCTGGCTGCAAAGATGCTGCCTGTCAAAGGCTTAATCAGGGAAAATAATCTTGCCCAGTGTTGCATCCGGGAAAGTCATTGTTTATGACTTCAGGGAGAACGGTCTTGTTAATTCAAGAGAGAAGCTGAGAGAGAACCTTGTAGAAAAGCAGATAAAGGCTTTTGGTAGGGGAAGGCTTATTTAGTTTTTTTTTTTCACTTTTTTTTGCATTATTTAAAAAGAATAATATTCCAAACACCACCAAGAATGATTCCTGAGTACAAGACCATGAGTAATCCTTGAACATCACTAGGTGTGGTCCAATACCCAAAATTCAAACAAAAACAATGGTAGAAAGTTTTCAGGACTAAAACTTTTAGGAGACTTGATGATAATCTGGCTCTGAGCCACCTACCAGTTAAGCCCCAACCAGTTAAGGCTTCTATTTGCATTGGTACTTAGCTCTGTTTTGGAAAATGACTTTCTATCTCTTCACTATGTCACATCAATAATAACATGATCTGAAAGCTGGTCAGAAGGACAGAATTACAAACCTCACCCCAGGACTCCTGACCACAATCAATACTTAAATGAGACCACCAGATTTTTTTGTATGCATCGAAAAATCTGAAAACACAAACAGGGAAACCTCATTATCAAAGAAGGGTTCAAGTACCCCTAGGAGGTGTTCCAAGAGATCCATAGGGAGATTTAAACAATTATAAGAATTTATTTTTCTTTGGGCACTTTATAGAGTGTATTATGACACACGAATGAAAGTTATAAGTAAAAACATTAACAGTGCAAATTCAGTATTTTCTATCATTATTAAAGTATCCACCTCTTCCTCAGAGTGTGGTCTGCATTCTTCTCTTTATCTAGAGGGAACTGATTCTACACTTATATCCCTGAGATCAATCAGATGCCCTTAAAACATTCTCTGCTTAGAGTCAATGCCTAGAGCTGATAGCCACTGTGTTAAACCACCTTTTGTCTATTTTTTTGAGTACTAGATAATTTCCATTTGCTCCCCAAACTCAATTACAAGGCCCATTGTCTTTCACTTGACCCAATAGACAACCATTAAGATTTTCATTATATCATTTTATGGCATTTATATCTTTATATCTTTCACTAAGTTATTTAATCAAAATGCTATGATTTAGAAATATTTTTAAAAATCTCCAGAGATGGGTCATGAACCACAGAAATAAAAATGTTCTATAAGCCTTCCTCCCCTAAGTTAGTTGATACCTCTCTAGGTGAACTCTCTTATCTGCTTCTAAGACTTGCATAACAGCCCAGACAAAGGGAGCTAGGGAACAAACAATGGGCAAGATTAACTAATACCAGTTAACACACAGGTTACTATTGACACTTGATTTCCAGTCAGTAATTCTACAGTGGCTGAAATTGGAAAGAAATCTGATCCCCTCCATGATTTTTAGGCAAAGGTCCAATGGCCTTCAGGAAATTCCCATATCCCTTTATTTCCCACCTGATTTACAGAGTCGGCATAGTGTGATCATTTAGACACCTTAGATCCAGAAATAAAGAAGACACAGACCTTGTACAGAGAACAAGTGTGAGACAGAGCAACAGTATAGTAAGTAGGGCATTTTCCTTGAATTCAGCAGACCTGTATTAGACCCTTAGCATCCTATATGGTCTCCCAAGCAACACCAGAAGTGATTCCTGAGAGCAGAGCCAGGAGTAATCCCAAACATCACCGGATGTAGAACAAAGACCAAAAAAAGAAAGAAAGAAAGAAAGAAAGAAAGAAAGAAAGAAAGAAAGAAAGAAAGAAAGAAAGAAAGAAAGAAAGAAAGAAAGAAAGAAAGAAAGAAAGAAAGAAAGAAAGAAAGAAAGAAAAAAGAAAGAAAGAAAGAAAGAAAGAAAGAAAGAAGAAAGAAGGGAAAGAAAGAAAGAAAGAATGAAAGAAAAAGCAAGAAAGAATGAAAGAAAGAGAAAAAGAAAGAAAGAAAGAAAGAAAGAAAGAAAGAAAGAAAGAAAGAAAGAGAGAGGGGCTGGAGAGGTAGCATGGAGGTAAGGCATTTGCCTTTCATGCAGAAGGTTATTGGTTCGAATCCCGGCATCCCATATGGTCCCCCGTGCTTGCCAGGAGCAATTTCTGAGCATGGAGCCAGGAGTAACCCCTGAGCACTGCTGGGTGAGACCCAAAAACCACAAAAAAAATTAAAAAAAAAGAAAGAAAGAAAGAAAGAAAGAAAGAAAGAAAGAAAGAAAGAAAGAAAGAAAGAAAGAAAGAAAGAAAGAAAGAAAGAAAGAAAGAAAGAAAGAAAGAAAGAAAGAAAAGGAAGGAAGGAAACAAGGAAGGAAGGAAAGATAGAAGGAAAGAAAGAAGGAAGGAAACAAGGAAAGAAAGAAGGAAGGAAAGAAGGAAAGAGGAGATGAGTCACATAACCAATCAACTAATTATACTAGTCATCAAATAAATTATAATATGTTATATGAGAAAAGAAGATCTGAAATTGAGGAAGAAATAAGTAGAAATGCCCAGCAAGAGAGCACCCCTTCTTCTTTGGCAAGAAAGTAGGAGAATGAGGTTCCAGAATTCATTGACAAGGCAAAGCCAGGAGGAGTTTGGCTTCATCACAGAGGCAGACAGGAGTGAAGTGGGAAAGAAATTCACTGTTCTGTCTCTATTCTTGCTCCAGCTCCACTGCTTCTAGGGTTCTATAAATGATAAATGTGTTTTTTTGATACATACAGTATTTTCAGCCTCTACTGATTTTCTTGCATATGTAGTTTCATGTGTATGTTCTAATTTCATCCGCAATACCACCCTGTGGTTATGTACTTTTATTATCCTCACTTTGCAAAAGGGGACATGGAGCTTGTGTAAATGGCCACACAGATGCTAAGACATTTGAAGGGATTCTGTTCCAGGTTGTGGAACTCAGGATGTCATTCAAGGCTATGTACTAGACTTGGTCACTTACCCCATTAACAAGACATCTGTTGGAAAGTCAAGTGCCCTCTCTGTGACACCAGTCACAGAATTAACTCTTCAGGTGATGTTAAGTCCATGAGCTGCTGCCCCTGGTTGACCAAGCTAAATTGCTCTTCAGAAAGCCGACTTGAGCTATCATTTTTGTTCCTGAACAAGGTGATTTGTTGTAATGCTGCCAACTGTCTAACAATCATCTGGCAGCTCTGGAAATAAAGCTGTGGCCGTTCAGAGAGCAATAAGGGGGAGACCTGGATGGCTGAGAGTTGGCAGAAAGAAATGATCCCACAAATGTTCTAAATCCAACTGATGGGAAGTTAATTGTCATTGCAGTGCCTGGATGTTGACCTTTCTGGGCGTAAACTTGGTCTCTGTCCAAGGCACACTCTTGGGATCATAGATCTGTATCCCCTGCACTGTGAATATGGTCCCTCTCCCCAGCACTAAATTTCTCCTAAAATTTATTGTCCCAAACATTATTTTTAATGTTAAACAACCCCAAAATGCATTTTTCATGTTTATTGCCAGTGCATAAAATTACAATGCTGGGAACATTTTTAGCAGCATACCAATATCGTGATCCATAATTTAAAAGGTGACTTTAGTATGGCCATAAATTTCACAAGACACTGAAACCTCTGCAGAAAGTATACAAATTAGGGGCCAGTCATTCAGCCAACATTTGGGGGGATGTGGTTAATTACTATGTTTCTACTATCAGAGGAAACTAGGAAAGAGATACTTGTCTGTGGAAAATAAGGAAGGGCTGGCTTTGCAGCTCTTCTCTGGATAGTGGCAGTGCTGTTTAGTATATGTAGTGAGAGTAATAAAACCAGAGCAGACATACACCTTCACAGATTTCCTTCATTAAATGAGAAAATAAGCACTCATACATGCATATGCACAGTCAGTTGCATTGACCAGAAGGTGAATGTTGTGTGCTTGTGTGTGTGTGTGTGTGTGTGTGTGTGTGTGTGTGTGTGTGTGTTAGGAGTGGGGTTATTAGTTCTTGCTGGCTGAGTTTCACAGTTTGAAATTAATTTTTTGTCAGTCTTTTTGCACTCCTGAGGTCTTGACCAATTGCCACTTTGTTGGTGAGCTTTTCTAATTTTCAAAGAAGGTAGGTGGTGTGGGAAAAAAATCAATTGCTTCTTCACAAACCACATCTGGAGGGCTTCTCACTTTAGTTTCTGCCAACTTGGAGACAACATCGACACCTTTTCCTCTATAAGGTAGGCAGTTCAATGAGGAAGCCCAGTGAGTATGGAAACTATTGCTTCAGGGCTTGCTAGCTTTACAAACTTCTGTTCTCTCTTGAACACTGATCCTTCTCTCTTTGGCTTCTTCCACTCTGGAGAAGCCCCCTTGGACTCTCTTGAACACACATTCCTCTCTTTTTCTGCCTGCATGTCTTTCTAAGCAAATTTCTTTCAGCAAAAATCATTTTGTTTTAAGAATGGAAGACACAAGGTATGAAGGATGGAAGAATGGAAGGAAGGATGGAAAGAACAAATGAATGAATGAATGAATGAATGAAGATAATCTGTTACAACAGGCAGAGAACCTGTGCTAGATCACATTCAGAATGGAAGGCAGTTGCTGGTAGAGACTGGCTGAGTCCAGATAATGTATACGGACCTTACAATGGACATAGAGTCTCTCTGTCCCTGTCTATATACACAGAGGGACTGGGGAATGGCAGGAAGCTAATGACAAAGAGTCAGGAGCTAATGAAGCCATGGATATGAGCACACCCCTTGAAAAGCACCCCATCAGGACATGCGCACAGAGGCGCCTATGTCTGCATTTCCGATGATCCCCCACATTGGCATCATTACTCTATTTAGGCTAATGATGCCTCAGACAATCAGAGCTATCGCTGCTCTGAAAATGATAAGTACCATATAGAAAGGCCCCCGGGGAAATTTGGCCTGTTAAGGCTTTTCAGGTCTGATGGATTTTTTTAATCTATCTGCCAGACTGCTTTGAAAGCTAAATAGATGCCCATCAACAGGCTGTCTGTCAATGGTCAACAACTTCACATATTTTGCTTCTGTTGTCGTTTTTGTTTCAATCTAATGGGTTGTTTGCCAGATGGCTGCTGTCCTCATTAGGGACTCTTAGCATAGCAAGGGAAAGTTCTTTGGGTGGGCTTAGGCACCAAACTGGGTGGTTCCTTGTCTCTAACATTGCTCACTTTGAACGCCTGGTTTAAAGACCCAGATCATGTTTGAAAGTGACCTAAACACAAATGTGTGAATGTATGTCATGTGGTGGGTGATCCAATGATCCGTGCATGTTCTGCTAACATCAGGACTAAAGTAGACATTTAGGAAAGTGGAAAGTCAGTTATGAGAGGAGAAGAACCGACTATTTTAGAAACATCACACTGACTCATCTTAATGTTATGGCCTCAGAAAGCAGTTCTGTTTCTCAACTTAAGAGAGTTGTTAGCTTTCTGATGGGAAACATTTGGAAAAATCTAACCACTTTCTGAATCTGAGGGAATTCACTGTGCTTCCCCCCTGAACCTCCTATATAAGATTCTTTGTTCCTTCCTCCTGTAGGGATTCATTAGTACTGGGACATCTTCACTCATAAAGGTCAAAACCTCACTGCCCTTCTGGGCTCTTCTCTCTTTTCAGCCTTCCATGGAGACATCTATCCAATTATCTGAGCCAGGCAGTTTTTCCTCTGCTCACTCCGTCCATCTTCTTTCCAGACCCCAGCTCTTGTGTGGTCTCCTCTTACTCAACTCAATGACAGTTGCATTTTACATAGTTGGCTGTTCCCCATTCTCTCTTGTTCTTTTGTCTATTTAATATAATCATCTCTCTTTCTATCTCTCACTTTTTCTCTCTCTTATTCTTCTACCCATGTAGATGATTGCTATGGGCCATCTTGACCTCCAGAAGTGGACCAGTTTCCTTAGTGTTCTCTGTGCTGTCATTGACTTCATCATTGTTGCAACTTCAAATATTGATGTACATAGACTTCCAGGATTAATCCCCCTCTCTGACTTTTCTGCTTTCCTTATGTTCTCTCTGTCATTGACTTCATCATGTTGCCTCAAATATTGATCATCTTCCAGGATTAATCCCCCTCTGACTTTTTCTGCTCTGATTTCTCTCGGCCACACATTTCCCACTATTTCCCACTTAACACGACTTGAAAAAAATTTCAAAAAGTTTGCAGAAACATTTCTTCAAAAGTCTTTCATATCTTGGGAAATGGCAGCAGCCTCTCAGTTATAGAATTGGAGGGGGCAGTAACCTTTTATTGTTAAACAGTAGGTCTAGGGGTAACCAGTGAGTCCTAGTGTGGCTTCACTGGCCATCCATCAACAAGTCATTTCTCATAAAATACTCCTCACCTGCTTATTTCTTCCCATTGAGACCAAACAAAATGTCTTTCTTGGATAGTTAAAACTGTCTTCTTGTTCTCCTGGTTTCTGATTTTATTTTTTTTCATTCAATAAAATTTTTATAGCAGTAAAATAGTACCTTTAAAAACAAAAACCCAAACATAATCTCAGTAGATTACACTTATTTCTGACCCAAAACCCATGAATGCCTTTACTAGACATGGCAGACAAAAATCTCCCCTTGTGGCTCTGTCATTTTGCAAGACATGCCATGTTTCCTTCTTAGTGTCATTCTATCTCCAGATCTCCTTTCTTCAAAGACTCCAGATTTGACTTAGAACACACCTAGCTTTTCTTCCTTTCAGTTCCTGCCTTTTTTTCTCTCTTAACAAGAAATCTTCTTCCCTAAATATTCACAAAGCCCACTCTTTTCTTCCTTATCTCCTCTCAGATTCCTGTCTACCCATCCTAGAATATTCCACTCCAGCCACTATTGTTTCACCCCATTTAGATTCCTTTCCTCACTTAACTAAGGTCTGCACTTATCCTGCTCATCTATTATCTTTCCAGCTGATGGTCTTGACTCTAAAATGTAAAGTTTTGTAGGTCTCATCTTGTTCAATCTTCTCTCTAACACTTGGGCCCATGACCAAAAAGTCAAAATGTGTTTATTTGTTCAAAAATAAATGCCTCTCTGTAATGCTTTAGCACAGAGTTACACGTGTCTTTTATTATTTTATATAGTCTCAAAATTTTCTTAGTGAAAGAGAAAACTCTTTGAAGGTAAAAACAAAAGTAAGTACAAAGAAATGCATCAATAAAAGACCATATACATCAAGGCATTTGGGATATTTTTTATAAGAGAGTCACCTCTAGTTACAGTCCACATAAGGCAACCAAATTAAAATAAATATTTATTAATGGAAAAGCTAATTCATTGTTTCCTGTACACTGACAACAGAACAATGGGATTTATAAAAAGAGGGAATGCAAGGAATCCAGAGAAAACTGAGTGAGGCATGCAAGATATATAAAAATATTGTTAGATCACACATATTTGTGAGATATAAAGAAAAATAATAGGAGAATAATATCCAAAGACAATAGAAACAAAGGCCAGGTGGACTGGTCCTTAGTAAAAAGTGTACCATAATGTGAGAGGGAGGTTAGATCCAAGAAGGAGCTAAGTAAGACAATGATAATGGGAAGTAATCACACTGAAAAAGAACTGAAAGGAGATATCTGAAAGGAGATAAAGTGATATGCATGATAGTCCATCAGTAACAGTATTGCAAACCATAGTGTCTACAAGGAAAAAGAGAAAACAGGAAAGTGTCTGCCATAGAGGCAGGCTAGGAGGTGGGAGGGAAACTGGGGCCATTGATAAAAGAAAGTAGACACTGGTGAAGAAATGGGTACTCCAATATTGTCCAACTGAAACTTAGTTATAAACAACTTAGTGTTACATAGTGATTAGATAATTTTTTAAAAAAAGAATACTGTTATAAAGATGCCATTGAACTGCTTCTACTTAATTAGTAGTGCCTCTACTTAATTAACTTGCTCAAGAGGTACAAAGTTTCAGGAACATGATGGACTCTAACTCTAGAACACTGAACTGGAGACACTCTTCATGACTTTAGAGGAGACAGTCCCACCTTCAAATAACTCTAATCATGAATGAAACAGAAAAGTAGGAATCACCAGGGCTGGGAGCACCTAATCCAGCTTTGAAAATATAAGAAAACATTTTAGAAGCAAGGGTTGCCACAGTGGGAAAGCTGTTTTATCACCCTTTATGACACTTCAGAATTATCCAGAAGGCAGGGACAAGGTAGGTGCTTGGACTCCACTCCCAAATCCCCATGCAAGTGGTCTTTAAACTAGCTAAAAGCTGGGCTCACTATATATAATATCTGCACAGTATGTATTTGAATCTCAGTTCTGCTCACATTCTCTGGCTCAAGGGATAGATTGTTTTCCCCTCTCTGACTGCAACCCCCCCTTATATTATTGTACCAACCCACCTTTTGTTATTGCACAGGCATGGATAATGAGGGTATAGCATGGGCATTACCCCAGCCACAGAGAAACAATCAACATAAACAAGGATTACCATCATTAGCCATGTATTTACCAGCCTAAGAAAGGCAAGGGAGTTGCTACAGCGGGAGAAACAAACTGAGTCAAGCAAAAAGGCATGAGAGGTAATTGAATATAATTTGGTTTCCAGTGACTAACCTAAGATATCTAAAATTCTGGTTGTTGAATAGAATGGCATGATATACATCCTGTCCCTGTTTCTTATGCAAATTAAGTTTTGTGGATGCAGTGTTTGCCCATTCATTTACATTTTCCCAAGACTGATTTTTGTGCTCACAATGGTTGTTTGACTTATACAACAGAAATGAGTAGTTGAACAAAGCCCAAGATACTTACTATCTGATCCTTTATAAAAAAATGCTTATAGGGGCTGAAGAGATAGCACAGCAGTAGAGCGTTTGCCTTGCATGTGGTTGACCCAAGAGGGACTTGGTTAGATTACCGGCATTCCATATGGTCCCTAGCTTGTCAGGGGTGATTTCTGAGTGCAGAGCCAGGAGTAATCCCTGAGCACTGCTGATTGTGGACCAACAGCCAATCAATCAATAAGTAAAGTTTAAAATAAAAAGAAATTGCTTGTGTATCCAGGAGCTGGAAGGATAGTACAGTAGGAAGGGCACTTTTCTTGCATCTAGGATTGATCCCCAGCACCATATATGGTCCTTAAGTTTAGAGCCATGAATAAGCCCTGAACGTAGCTTGGTGTGACCCCTCAATATTTGTTTTTAATTTTGGGTCAGAATAATAGCATTAGACCCGGAGAGATAGCACAGCGGCGTTTGCCTTGCAAGCAGCGGATCCAGGACCAAAGGTGGTTGGTTCGAATCCCAGTGTCCCATATGGTCTTCCATGCCTGCCAGGAGCTATTTCTGAGCAGACAGCCAGGAGTAATCCCTGAGCAACACCGGGTGTGGCCCAAAAACCAAAAAAAAAAAAAAAAAAAAATAGCATTAGTAAGTAGGGCATTAGTTTTCCATGTAGCAGACTCAGATTAAACCCTAGTAACCCATGTTCATCCAGACATGCCAGTAGTGATAACTGTGATAACTGAACATAGATTCAGGAATAAGCCCTGAAAATTGCTGGGTGTGACCCCAAACAAAACAAAGCAAATCCAAAGGTTAAAAAGCATCCCTAGTGACCAGCAAGGTGGTGCTAAAGGTAAGGTGTCTGCCTTGCAAGCACTAGCCAAGGAAAGATCACGACCGTGGTTCGATCCCCCCCCCCCCCCCCCCCCCCGGCGTCCCATATGGTCCTCCCAAGCCAGGGGCAATTTCTGAGCGCTTAGCCAGGAGTAACCCCTGAGCATCAAGCGGGTGTGGCCTCCCCCCTCCAAAAAATTAGCATCCCTAATTCAGAGGTAGGGTGGTATGGTCATTGGGCCTATGGTCTCTAAACCCAGATTTCTTGGATGTGAATTTGATTTTGACCTTTACTAGTTGTGAAACCAGACACTTGACTAAAACTCTTTGTGTCTAAGCAAGCTTCTTCTACATAATTATTATCACAAGAGTCCCTCCCTATGGTGCTTTAAGGACTGTAATTAGTAATGTGTCCTCAGCAGAGCGCTTTCTTATGTGGACACTTCCTTGTAGATTGGATGCTATCATTACAGTTAGAGGATTAGTTCTTGAGCACTAACTGCATAGGGATGATGCACTGAAACTGGTTTGCATAGATTGGGGTGGGGGGGTCTCTGGCTGCCTGAGGCCAAGAAGGTAAAGGCAATTTGTTGCTGAGAAAGTTCAAGGAAAGCAACTAATCAGACATGTCAATAGTTCTCTTTTCAGTTTTTATGGTTTCCTATCTGAGCATGGGAAAGCAATCGGACTCTTTCAAAGGTCTGGCCACTGCACAATATCTCCCCCAAATATGGCCAAGTTCTATTTGTGTAGAGATAGATTTACTGTCACAGATTTTATTAGATTGCTTTTGCCTGACCACCTCATTGTATGTTAACTCAATGGGGCACCATTTTCTTTTTTTTTTTTTTCTATTTTTTTTTTTTTTTTTGGTTTTTGGGTCACACCCAGCAGTGCTCAGGGGTTACTCCTGGCTCCATGCTCTGCATGAAAGGCAAACACTTTACCTCCATGCTATCTCTCTGGGGAGGGGGCACCATTTTCTTAAGAAATACTGTGGAAACACATTTCTAGCCTTTTGAGTTCCTTTTCCTTCTTCTAAATGGATTTGCCTCTATGTCTTATGGCCCTGTGGATGATGTGTGAACACACCAGCTAAGTCAAAAGCTGAGAGAGAAATAAGGACTTTGTAGTCAGACTCACAGACTTGATTTATAAAGTCCCATCTATCTCTGACTTGCATATTCATGGTCTTCTCTTGGCCTCAGTTTATCCATCTGAAAAATGAGGAGCAAACAGATACCAACCTGCATAGCCTTGACCTGGGGTATAAGCCAGATAACCTCTGTGCAGAATACAGTATTTGGGTGACAGCAATTGTTCTGGCAGGGCAATTCACTGTGAGAACATTATGGTTGGAATTTTTGAGCAGCTCTGCAATGAAGTGGCTCACTCCACACATTCAGCAAGTGAATAGACTCTGCCCTCCTAGGAGCACTCTATTTTTTTCCTCTAGAACATTTAGGTACTTTCTGTTATTAAATTAAAATGTTTATCCCTCAGGAGAGAAAACAATCAACTCCCACACCAATTCTATTTATGAAACAAAACACTTTAGGTTTCCCTGACTCAAAGCCTCCTTTATGTACAATCTCTAGGAAAGAGCAAGGTACTTTGAAGCATTTTTTCCAAACTGTGTGCGTTTACATGCTTGTTTCTGGACTAAGTTGATATTTGGGGCTCATCTGGAGAGTCATCTTTCATCTGCTCTCGGATGGGAGCCAAGACCACGGGGTTTCTTGGCAGTGGGAGAGCTTCACAGTCCTTATGGTGTGGGAACCACAGTGCTCCATGCATGGATTTAGGTGGGAGGCTCAGAAGAGACAAATAGCACCAAAAATTGCAAAGACATTTGTTCCTTTTGGAGACGGTGGTGCTTAGTAGGTAGAGCCAGACACCTGGCTTTGCAAATATATGTGAATACACACATTTGCAGGGAGTTGTGCCCATTCCCACTTCTATTGCTGTCAGACAAGAAGAGGTTCTACCGAGGGAGATGAAGGATTTTAATTTTATTCATTGATGAAACCCACATTTTATAGTCCAGCTGATGACAAGACCCATGTATTTAGAGGGAAGAATCTTGAGCTTAACCCCATTTCTCCCTCAATAATGACATCAGAGGTTATCTGCTCTAGTTCTTGTGTCAAATTTCTCACCCAACACCAACAATCCCTTGGCCCCAAGAATGCTAACTCATTTTCCAATAGAATTACTATTAAGATGGACATTGGACCCTAAAGCTCTAACTGTCTTTTATTCTAATTTCCCCTCATTTTGGCAAAAGAGACAATTTTACTTTGTGCATCTCCTGCTACCAATCTAGTTAAGGCTTAAGAAAAGTTCATGAGTAATTAGGCTATGAGAGACACTGAAAGAAGAGATCCCACTCAAGCAGAGTTTGGTGTGGCTCTACTAATACTTTATGAATCAGGTGATCAACTCATCCTAGTCTGCCTGAGACTTTCCTGCTTTTCTCAAAAGAAGTTCTACTACAAGCTGGAATGGTTGGCTACCCTACTTGTAGGTGAAGTACAAGTTGTTTGATCACAGTATTTCTATTTCTTTGCCCTCACCAGAATTATTATTTTCGAGTTATCACTTAGTGTTATCCAAAGAGTCTTCCATTCCTCTCCTCTACAAATAGTAGCTTTTAAGGGTCATTTATCTAGAAACTCTATTATGGACTCTCAAGATGCTGAATCCACTATTTGTTTCCAGCTTGGGCACCAACCAAGGGTTGGCCAATTGGAGCTATGATCCATGCTCTGGGCTTCCAGGATTAGTTTGGAGATGATTATACCAATGCATTCAGGCCAGAAAACTAGGATTCATAGACTTTAAATTGGGAACATGTTTTCATCTCTCCAGGACCCTCTGCTGACAGGCTATGAGTGTGGTATTGGAAAGCATAGCCCCACAGACAGAGAACCTGATGGAGTGGGATGCTTCCTGGGGAAGGAAAACTGAGAGAGAAAGAGAGAGGCCAAAATTACTAAGCTATCACACCAGACCATGCCAGATCAGCCCTGGCTGCTTGCACGATATTTATATACTCTGTGCTTGCATTTATTGGATCAGGAACCACTTGGAACCAAAAAGTCCTAACATAGCAAATATATATCAATACAGGATGTTAAAAATCAGACCTTACATATTCACTCCGCAGCTTCTAAATTATGCCTTCAATTTCCAATATAAAACATTTTTCCCATGACCATCCAGTTTTTCCTTTTTGGGGGGTGGGTGGGTGGTGGGTACCTCATAGTCAATCGCTGGAGGGAACAAAAGGGGAGGGGACAAGGGAATCACTTACTTTCTCCAGACATCTGCCAACTGCCTTCTTTTCACATTGAAATCTTACCAGAACCAGAAACTACACACATGTTCTCACAGTCATTATGTTGAGAGGAGGCATACTTGGTTCCTTATCTACTAGATGAATAGAACACTTAAGTTGGGAACTGAGGCAGTATCACAAAGCCAGTGGTTCCAGAGCTTTAAATGAAGAGGAATGATAAAATCACGAAAAGGCACCCTCTGATTTATGAATTAAGGCAATGTTAGTCAGGGTCTGCTCTGTGTCAGAAACAGTTAGAAAGTGCTGAAAATTTGAAGGTGCACAAGAATATCACTGAAATTTGCATTCTAATGGGAGTGACATACTTCATGAGAAGCTACAGTGATATACTTGCCTGTGCTGGCAGTTGTAAGAGCCAAGAGGAGAATGAAGAAGAAAATGAGAGAGTGGGGAGGAGTTTGTCAGGAGGGAAGGACAAGTGTAGGAGAGGAAATGGGTAAGTGTAGAGCTGGTTTGAGGTAGGAGGTACTCAGGGAAAGTGGCGGTAATCTCAGACTGCAGTGTTGTATACAGGTACCAACGAATATAGGTGAAAATGATAGATATGATGCACTCACTCATTGTGGACCAGCTTTGCTCTGCAGTATCCATCCCTCTTGGCATTTTAGGCAGACCTAGGGAGCCAGGCAGTAGGCTTGGGCAGATTTGAACTCCTTCAATACCTACCATCTTTTTTCATGGTACTTGACTTTGCTAAGTCAGTTTCCTCATCCATAAATGTGTGTTAGGTACTTTTCTCAGGAGTATGTATATGAAAGAACTCAATATATATTTGTTGTCTTATATCAAATTGGGGGGTGCAATTAACTCTTGTAGAAAAATGTTCTTAGTGTAATACTTTTTCATCTTTATTGGGTCACTTATTAACCTGTTAGGTTCTTTCTCTTTCTCTCTCTGCAAGCAACAGAAATTTATTTTTATCTTGGAAAGAAAGAAAAAGTGAGAAGAAAAGAAGCAAGGATAGGAAAATGAGATAAGGGGAGGAAAGGAGAAGAAGAAAGAGAGAGGCAGGGGAGAAATGAGGAAGGAGAAGACTGGAAGAAAGGAGTAAAGAGAAGGAAAGAAAAAGAGAGGAAGGTAAAGGAATATAGGGAAGAAGGAAGAGAAAAGTACAGGAGGAGAAGGGAAGATAGAGAAGGGAGGAGAGGGAACCAAGGAGGAGGAGAGGAGCGGAGATGAGAAGAAGAGAGGAGGGGAGAGGAGAAGAGAGAAAACTAGAGAATTGAGGATAAAAAGGTAAAAAAATTATTAAAATAGTAGGTATTTATGTCCTCAAATCAAAGGAAAGCTATAGAATTACCCTCAATACACCACTGCCTGGATTCGCAGAGATTTGATGGAAAAGGGGAGAATACAGTGTCACACACATCTTTTCGAGATTCAAAGTTTTGGCAAAAGGAAGCTAATGGTGTAACTTAGTTTGATGGTTCCTCTACCTCCTTAATACTTGCCAATGCAGAGCAGAAATAGGTAGGATTCCAAGCCAGCACTAAGTCCTGGTGACTATAGTAGACCCAGAAATTGGCATCTGCATCCCAGCTCCTCTGTTTGCAAGCTGTGAGGAGATTGTTTGCCAACATATGATTCCACCTTAGCCCATTAGGTCATATAATAGATAGTATGTATAAAATACTTACATATAGTTATAACAGATTTTATGTATTTGTAGCCATATATATATAATGTCTATTATGGCATATTTTGCAGGAGATAGAATGGGGTTCATTGGCAAATAATATATAGAAAATTGTAAGTGTTGTGAGGCATCAATTTGTACTATCCCTTAGTAGGATTTCATTCTTTTCCCATTTCATAAATATTTTAAATAAAAGTGATCACTGGCTGGAGAGAGTTCAGAGATTAAGACACTTGCCTTGCATACAACTAGCCTTGATTCAATACCCTGAACCACATCTGGTTCCTTGAGCATCATCCAGAATGATCCTTGACATTAGAGAGAGCAGTAAGCCTAAGTGCTGCTGGGCATGGCTCAAAAAACAAATAAAAAAATTAGATGATCAATGAAAAAAATCTCCAGGACAAAGGGAGGCAGAAGCTAGAGTCAGGATGTCTTCAGGAAGCAGCTGAAAAGAGATGTTGCCTAGAGGTGCCCAAACTCATGAACTCCTTATGTCAAGAACCATTATCAGGGGCTAGAGTAACAGTGCACTGGCATTTGCCTTGCATGTGGTCAAGCCAAGTTTGATCCTCGGAACCTACCAGGAGTAATTTCTGACTACAGAGCCAGGAATAAGTTCTGAACACTGCTGCGTGTGTTCCCAAAAGAAAATAAAAATAGAATCACTGTCAGGACTCAGTAGCATGTCCTAGGATCTGTCTGTTTCACAAGAGATAGCATGAAGAGAATCTAGAAACACAAAAATATCCCCAGGAGATGAGGCTAGAGTGATGGCACAGCAGTAGGGTGTTTGCCTTGCATGCAGCTGACACAGAACAGACCGTGTTTTGTTCCCCCAGCGTCCCACATGGACCCCCAAGCCAGGAATGATTTCTGAGCGCATAGCCAGGAATAACCCCCCGAGTGTCACTGGGTGTGGCCCAAAAACCAAAAACCAAACCAAAACAAAACAAAACAAACCAGGGGAGACAAGCAAACAGCATTCAGAAAAGTAAAAAAAGGAACCCCACCCTTTCCTCTAATTCTGGAGTTGGCCTATCTTGCAGCTTTTTCAAGATATTTTTTCTCAGTAACTTTTACAACACTCCCTCCCCCCAAAGAATGATTTTAATTTGACTTCAGATTCAGGTACAGAACAGTGCATCCCAATAAGAGTGTTAGGATTCTAAAGGTAAAAATATGCTTCCTTCCATTTGGGATATTTCAAGGCACTAAATGTAAATTGTGCATAGGACCTCGCGGGGCCAGTGGGGAAATGAACCGACCAATGAGAAAGTGCTTAGGGAATAGAGAACAAGACTCCAGATTGCTACAGCCCCTCCTTCCCCTCCTCTCTCTTTGTCTGCATTTCCTTTTAACATGTCACTGGTCAAAGTGAATAATGATATATTTTTGTTGTTGTTTAAGAGAAGCCCTTGAAAGCCATTCTGAGACCAGGGTCCAGAAATCTAATCTTTGTTTGATTCTGTGTTTAGTGGGGATTCAAATCCCAACTTAATTTAATCTTTTGACTTATCCTGCAGGTACTGCCTGATTATATTCCATGGTCACCAGTAATAGGATTGTAGGGACAGAAGCTTGCTCTGAGCACTCTGAGAAAGGAAAGGCACAGCCGAAACTGTTGCTGGGATAAGGCAATGTAACCTGACTCTATGAATGATCACCTCTACCAGTTTTCCCCCACTACTTTATTTTTAATACGCTATCATGGTGAGAACACACACTCCAAGTTGCAGTTTCCATTGATTGCCAGAAACCTTGAATTCCAACTGATATGTGGAAACTAAAATTCTTTGCTAAAACCACCACCTCCAATAATAGACCAATCTTGTTAATGATATGTTACTCATTTTGATGATCTACTTGTAAGGCCATTCTTCTTATGGTTTTATAATTGTTAGTGATTTTATGTATTTTGGGGGGGCCACACCAGGTGATATGCAAGGCTTACTCTGCACTCTACACTAAGCACTTCCTCCTGGAAGGTAAAGGGGACTGTATATAGTGCCAGATACTGGATCCAGGTTGGCTATGTGCTGGGCAAATGTCTTACCCACTGTACTATTATTATGGTCCCTGTTGGTAAATTTTTATCATCATAGAAATGGCATGTGGCCTAATGAAGGGGAAATATTTCTATCTCTGTAATTATATTACTTGGGTTACTCTTCCAACTCTGCTTCTTATTGGGTAGGTGATTGTAGATGAGTTAATAACCTCTCTGTGACTCAGTTTTTGCTTTCAGTACAATTGGGCTATTCATGCAAGAATTACTCCCTATAGTTATTATCAAGACAGTACAGAAAAAATGAGTAGAAAAAAATATCATCCTCCTTCCAATGAGACTGACTTGTGTGCTCTGCCTTTGAAGAAGTTCACTATTTTCTATTGGAGCAGGGAAGGAGTTGAGAGTCTAGTTTATAGAGAACAAGTAGAGAGGCAAACCAGTCACTCAATAAACAAGTGAAAGGATTCTCAAATTCAATAGTGATCATTAAAAGACATTTCCTTTTCATATACAATATCAACATAAATAAAAGACACTTCACTACTCTGCACTGTCAGTGGATGGTAAGATGATGTGAGTGAACATTAGGGGGCCTTGGCAACCCGCAATAGTGATCAGGAATGAATTCTGCAAAGTTGTTTGTCAGCATATTAATGAATAACACACAACTTTCTGGGTCCTGGTTCAGTTCATAGCCTCAGGCAACAAAGGGAATTGGTTCAATATAGGATACTATACAGTGGGACTCTATGCCACATGCTCAGCTCTGGACCTGAGCTACTACTTATGATCCCTGACAGGATTCCTCTGAGAATGTGATTTGGAGTTCAGAACTCCACAACTGCCCCAGAGCTGTGTTCATAGTTTTTGCATCTTTGAAGTACCAGTTTCTGTGCAAATTATTGGCATCCAATTGGACAAGTCTTGATGGTATCTACTTCTAGGCAGCCTGGTGTAAGTAGTGTAGACCTCTGGCAAATATTGTGAGAAGGGTGCCCTTCTTAAGAGTAAGGCTTTTCCTGGGGTCTGAGCAATATTACAATACTGTAATAGCAATATTACAACAAGTCAAGTAGGGTTCTTGACTTGTAGGGGACCGACCCAGGTTCAATTCCTGGCATCCCATATTGTTCCTTGAGTTCTGCCAGGTACTCTTAACTGCAGAACTAGAAGTAATATCTGAGCATTGCCAGATGTGTATTCTCTCTCACAATAAGACTAAGGGCTTTCTTAAATATAGAATTCCTTAAATATAGAACTGAATCAATATGCTACTGACAATTTCAGACCAACCTGGTCCCTTCTTCCTGAATCTACTTCCCTTTAGTCACATGGGCCCAGTCATCTCAGCTAAGAAAACTGACCATGAACAAATTTTTGTTTCAGAGACCACCTTTGCCTACTTTGAGCCAACCAGATGGTAAATTGTGAGCTCCAACATGGTAACTACATGGTTTGTTATCTGTTGCACCACAATAGCATGGTATTCAAAGGCATCAGTGCTGCCATTGACTTGCAAGTCAGCTAGTTTATGAATGGGTGCCTCACTGACTTCAAAGTTAGTATTAGTAACCAGTATTCCCTCTGGTATCTATTGAAGACCAGGTCAAAGACAACAATTGACATACCTTCTGAATAATACAACAGCCATTACTGAGGACTGGCCTTGTCTGAACCACAAGTTTGATCAGATATAAGGCAAGAAGGAAGGCATTTGTTCATGGCAAATGGGAAAGGGCATGGAGTAGGGAGAGCTTTATGAGGTCTGTGAGAACATGGTGGCTCTGAGAAGTTTTATGAAGGAATTGGTCTGAATTCTGTTAAAGGAGAAGAAAGGAAAAAGGAGAGGGAGATACTAAAGTTATAATGTCAAGGTGGGGCAGGAGAAATAGCACAGCGGTAGGGCATTTGCCTTGCACACAGCTGATTCAGGACGTATGGTGGTTCGATTCCTGGCATCCCATGAGCCTGCCAGGAGTGACTTCTGAATGCTGAGTCTCAGGAGTAACCCCTGAGCACTGCTGAGTATGATCCCCAAAACAAAAATAATAAAAAATTAAAAAAAAATCAAGAGGATGCTTGCTGGGAAGTTAATTCTATTTTAAACATTAAGAAGTTGTGGTTCAATCAGCTCATTTGTATGTAGCAGTGAATCCTCTGAAATAAAGTTACTTACCCATGCTTTAAAGCATGATACTCTAATGTGTCCATGTCATTGAAGGGTTTGAATAAAGTGTTCTGTGTCTTAAAAACAGAAAAACAAAAGTGCAAAAACAGACTAAAAGACCAACGTGTTTATGCACACAACATCTTCTACTGTCTGTGAGCTACAAAGTGGTATGCAATTTCCAAATATACTGCAAGATGCTTAAGATAATGCTTATTCTTTCATTTTATAATTATGTTATTTCTGGTATTACATCCAAAGGAAGCTATTAAAGAAGATATACTCAGGACAAGAAACTTAACTATTGATTCCAAAACAAGTTACAATGCCCTTTTAGCCATAAAAGGATGTTAGTGATGTTAGTTCTAGAATTGGAATAATTAATAATTAGTTATCAGGTACATAACTTATTCAAATATTATTTTAATCTTATCGTTAATGAAGACTATGGGCACTCTGCAAAGAAGCATTTCCACTTGTCAATGGGAAGAGAGTTTTAGAGTTTACATGAACTGCTTTGCTAAATTGTCCCCACAGATCTACGAACCACAGAACTGGAGTCATTGTCAAAGAGAGTTTAAGAGACTGACTTTAGGAAAGATTTTACGAAGAAAAAGGGGTTCTAGAAGTTTCTGATTGACAGTCCAGAAATTTTCAAGGTGATAGATGCATTGCTCCTTGTGGACAACTAAGTTTTTCTTGGAATGAGAAGTGTCAAAAAGGAACATTAGGAAAGACCAAGAAGGAGCACTGCCGTCTTGTTCTGAGTATCTGCAATCCTTAGCCCCATTTAGAAACTAGCTTTTTTCATTCTCCTGTGCTAACAAGATAATGTATATTCTAACCACGAGTCTTCCTCTCTCTGTGTGTAACTCTATAATGACTTACTATTGTTTGTGCTTGTAAAAAAAAAAACCCAAATCTTTACTTATGGAGAATTTTAGATTTACAAATAAATTGAAAATGCAGAATGAAGAGTTCTCTAAGGTGCAACATGCAGTTTAACATCCTGCGTTAGTGTGGAGCATTTGTCACCAGTAATAAACCACGTACAATAAGCTTACTAGCTAACTTTCTTACTTGATTTCATTTCCCTCATCTTTACCTAATGGCTTTTGCCTGTTTCTATTTTAGCATTCGCTCCAACATGCCATATGACACTTCGCCATCATGTCTTTTAGACTCCTCTTGTCCAATTACTTGGACATTTTTTAGTGAAGTAAAATAATTGTATTTAAAGAATTTCACTTAGAAAAATGTGAGGGAAGAGAAAAATAGCAAGATTCATATTCAAGAAAGAACATGAGCATCTCCAGGATAGAAAAGTTCTTCTTAGACATTTTTAAAAATTGCTTTGACACTTATAGTTTTTGAAAAATCCTGATCAGTTGTTTTGTAGAATATTCCCCAATGGGATTTGTTTAATGTTTCTCTTCCAATTATACAGGGTTTATAGACTTGGGGATTAGGGGGTATCAAATGAAAAAATATCTCATATTATCTTCTATTATCAAGGGTATTATACCACACAACTTGTCTCCATTACTATGAGTTACTAGGTAAGATCACCTGTCTCAGATAGTTTTGGCCAAGTATATAGTTACTCCCCCACATCACTCTTTTTATATAGTACCATTGGAAAGTAGTTACTACACACATCCTAGATTGCCTCAAGAATGGAATATCTACAGAAAGTATCTAAAATTCTGCAGCATGGTTATTTACCTACTATCCCTATTTATTTATTCAGTCATTTATTTATTTGGTCACTTCATTAGACTTATGGGTATTTACATTATAGTTTGGGTCGTTATTATTTTGTGTATTTGGTCCATATTGTTTGCTCTTGAATACCAATGACAGAAACTAAACCATTGTTCAATCAAGCCTGAGATACCTGTAGCTAGTTAAATGACAACACCCAACAAATACTTATTGAACACCTACTGTGATGGCTTTCTTTAGCAAATAAAAATAAAATTCACCATCAATCTTTTCTTTTACTAGTAGTAGTTTAAGATCAGTCCTTGAAATTATGGAAACCAATTTTCACAAGGATTAACTTCTATTTCCATGCTATAAAGACTTGATTATGGAGAAGTATTGAACACACTTTAATTCACTGATGATTTTGTGATATCCAAAGCTTTTTCCTAGTTTTCTACAAAGGAACCATGTTAGCTGCCTCTTTTCTTCCTCACCCTGCCCTTTGCTTATCTTTCACATGATCTGTAAGTATGTGTTCTTCCATCTACTTTCTTAAGAATCATCTGAATACTTAGCTGAGAAGGAGGTTCTAATGCATTAATTCATTCACCTTTCTTCTTTTTCACTTTAACATGTATGTAACTTATTTCACTCATACCCCTCTTTCATTAGGCCTCCGCAGTTCAATACTAATTTTTCCATCACCATTCTCAATATTCTTATTTATTGGCTTTGAGACTAATTCTGAGATTGTTGTCCAACATCTCTTGAGTGTTTGGTTTTTCCTCACCTGAAAATGCATTCCACATCATGATTACTTTCTATGCCTAACTTTTTTTGATTAAGAAATGTACCCATTTATGTGAAAACATCTTTATCAAGTGTTTTACTTAGTTCCAAATCAGCCCTATCATGTAGGTCTTAGTAGTCTATTATTAGTCTTCACTTTAGCATACAGGAAGATAACTCTAAGAAAAAAGGAACTTCTTCAAATCCTTTTTCCCCATTGTTTTTTGTTCAGGGTTTACTCCTAGCCCTGCTCAGGGATCTCTCTTGTTGGTGCTTGGGAGATCATATGGGATTTTTGGGGTCAAATCAGGTATGGCTATGTGTAAGAGAAGTGCTCTTAATTTCTGTTCTGTCTCTCTGATCCATTTCTTTAAATCTTAGCACTAGAAACTGGCAAAGCCAGCAAGAATGTGATGGCAAAATGCAATAGAAATGACTCACCATTCCGCTGATTTGAAGAATTGTTTTCTCTGCTCTTGTTGACTTTGTTTTGAACTAAATATGAAACACGCTTCATTTCCTTCTCTCTGCCATCATGCAACAAACATACTAATACATGACTCTCCTTCAGAAAGTCAATGTTCAAATAAAATTAAAAATAACTCAATCAAATCTCTAGTCCCCTCCAGAGGGGACAGTAGTGGAGCCAGCTAGAACAAACAGATCTTACAAACAAAACTGTGGATTATCCAAATTCCCTAGGCAAAATCTTGGAAGCCAAGCTAGCTGGGAGAAAAATAGCATACTTCACACTCCCATCATGACAAATATCTCCACAAAGGACATCGGCAGGGATTGGGGTGAGGGAGGTGGTGCAAATCATAGAGAAGAAATGAATCTTAAGCCTTAAGCAGGAGTGCAGAATATTTTGGAAAACAAAACAAAACAGGTTTTGATTCTGGTCTCAAATGGTTCCCCCCACCTTTTTTTTTCTTTAATGGACAAAAGAAGGCTTCTAACCAGCAAGGTAAATAGTTCATGGGTTATTTATTTTATCTCTATTTCTGGTTAAATTGAGTTCAAAATAATTAGATAACCCTGGAAAAGCTGCGATTGTTACTACTAATTCCACCTAATGCTTTCCCCATGCAGTTGCTCAGTGAAAGAGGTTATCTGTTAAAACACGCTCTACACTATTAACAGAGTGAAATTACAGTTTCAGCAGCCAACCCCAGGTAAAGGGGTGCAGGGAGGGTTTTAAGCCTCAAGGTTGGGGCCAAGTGACTCATTCCCCCAAAATGACCTTTTCTTCTCCCTCACAGTTGACTGTTCCCAACCAAACGTCATCGTTAATTCGCTCCCAACATCACCTTCCACTATTTGTGGCCTTAATTGAGGAACCTAAACAAACAAATTAATCACCCTGGCCCATAAAAATGACAGAATTCATATGGTAGCATTCTTCATTCTCTCCAATTTGTTTTCCTGAAATCCCTGCAGCGATTTATTTGCTGAATATGCGAGTTTTTTCCCCTTATGAAAATTACAAATTGTTGTCAAGGTTAACGAGTTAATATTCTCATTCAATATTTATTTTATGGGAGACGAAGGAAGCACGACTGTTCCTGTACTCTTTCCACGGCAAAGTCTGGTTTCTTAATCAAAATGACAAGGACACTGTCCTTTGTATGATACTTGGAATCATCGAGACTAAAAAATGAGCTTTATTAATCAACAGACCCTGATTAATTATTATAAAGTGTGGAGCTTACATTTCTGTACATTTTAATAATTCCTGCAGAAGGCTAACAATGTCCCTGGAGAGTTAGAGTCTTTGGGGTTTGGATTTTTCTAGCAATGTCACAATAAATAGTCAAGAGTAGCAGTGTTCTTTCTCTAATCCACTTTGCTTCAAACCGGCAAACCAGGGAAAACCTTCTTTTTTCCTACTTCCCATCTATAATTCATCATTTGCATACAAAGAAGGAACCCAGAATCAGCGGTTTCATCAGTTTTCAAAATACCAAGGGACAATGAAGGTGATGTATCGCTGCCACATGATCTCATTCACATAATCAGAATAGTTCTGTGGGAAATAGCTTAACATGATTTCTTATTAAGAGTGACCACATGCACGATCAGTGGAGAAAGGTCGGTGGGAGTAATTGAAGACCTGTGAACCCTTCTCCCACATTCTGCATGGACAAGCCCATCCCAAGGCAAATTTGAGACCTTCCCATCCCAATATCAAGGCTTCACAAACATCCCTATAATATATTGCTTCAAATTCATCTCATCCTCTATAAAGGTTGAGTGACTTGTTCCTCAAACTGGGCCAAAAGAGATGGGATTATACTCTTAATATTTGCATATTTTACTGTATTTCTGCTTAGAATTTTTTATTTTTAAAAAATTAAAATAGTAATTATTGATGTCCTTAATAAGACATGTATCTGTAATAACATATATATAATTATACAAACATATATTTACACATAAATGTAATATATGTGTATTATATATCCATAGCCTCATTTAACTTTAAACAATTCTGAGAAAGAGGGGAAAATTTGAAGTTAAATCCTTTTATTTCTATCAGAAGATATTACAAGGACTTGCCTCAGTTAGGAATTAGGTCCAAAAGTATTTTCTCAAAAATCCTAAGCATCATATCTTAATGAGTGAAAGAACAAAAACTGCCAGAAGGCATCCGGAGGTTGGCAGAATAAGGCCAACACATGTCACCAGCAGTTCAGTCTCCTCTTTCTTTTCTCTCATCCTTTGCATGAGGTCCCACCTTCAAATTCTCTCAGGGTGTCCAGTGTAGCTGTTAGGACTCCAATCATTGCATCAATAGACCAGGAAAAATGAAGAGATGGAATGTCATCTCCAGTCTGCAATCTCCACTGTAAGATAGTCAGTGGAAATGAAGTTCATGGGGGAGAGCATAGAAGATTTTAGATTTTTTCTTACCAATCTGAGTTTGTGGCAGGTTTGCTGGTCCAGCCTCATCTTTGATAGCATCTATCCTCCAGTAGAGTACAAAAGATGCTGTCACAGACCAAACACATGGATTTGAAAATAACTCCCAACTGCAGCTCTCAACCTTATTATAACCAGGCATGCATTCTTACAAGTACCATTTGTCATTTCAGCAGCTAGCAATGACTGTTGCCCTATCCTTTCCCATACAATTTAGTGGTGCTTTCAACAAAGTCTGTACTGTAGGTGTCCTGTGAGTAAGTCATTGTCCAAACTAGATGTCACCATAAGAGGTGACACAAGACCAAAGGCATCTGGACTGTACATAACCAAAAAATAAAGAAGAGGGAGAAAGATACTACCCATGAGGTCTCTACAAGAAAGCCCCTCACTCCACCAGAGGTTTCTATGTCTTGTATGATTATGTCCTTATAACATTTAGATGAGATTTCTGCCTAGAGATCAAAGATTGAAGATTAAGGATCAAGGACCTGTGAGGCCTGGTCAGAGTTTAGAGTATTCATTAGAGAAGGAAGTTTAGTAGTAACAACCCAGGGCTCTGAAATCCTGAGTCCCCTTGCCAGGCTTACATTTATTTTCTCCTGTAGAAGTACAAGTTCCCATCACAGATAGCAAGTAAATGAGATTATGATGTTAGCTTTCTCCAGAGATAACAGCAGACCAGGTCATAAAACTACCATATGGCAGATTTGGCAGACTTTTCTGAATACCATGGATTAATTATCACATAGACAGACTCTGGTCCCCATTTGCTAGCGCCTCAGGCCCCCTGTGGCAGGCATTGGCAACCCGGTGACGGAGAGAGCTTGTATTATGTTTGGCAGGGACACGATGTGACCTTACTGTGGCCAGTTCTGTCATCTCTTAACATTTCGTTCATGATTAAGTTTATCATTTCAAATAAACACAAAATGTCAGGTCTCTAGGTCTACTTAACATGGAGAGTCAAAATAGACCTCTCTTTGATTTAAAAGAGTCCGGGCCAAAGGAATGATCTGATTAGCTCTCCCATCTGATTTTTATTAGAGCTATTGGATAATATAGTGAGGGCTGAATCTTTATTCCAATTGGCTGGCTGCCCTCAACCAAACCCTGGAGTAACCGCCATATTTCCCTTGACATATCCAGTTTATGAACTCAGAGTAATGGTTACTAGGGTAATCCTCCCCAAGAGTCACCTTTCAACTTGGCTTGTATTTGTCTTGAATAAATTCCATTCCCATTTATCTTGAGTCTCTTATCAGCTGAGGATGTTCACACCTGCTAGACTTCATTCTGTTCCAATTTCATTGTTAAAGATGGTCAAACTGCTTATCAATCTCCTCTGCTCTCCATAGACACTTTGTTCCCATTTGATGACTAAATGGTTTGCTTTCTCACTGGGAACTAGTAAAAGAAGAGTTGAGAGGGAATGGCCCTGTGTCAATTTAGCTCTAAAAATGTTTCTCTAAGTGAGATGCAGTCATTTGAGATTCATCCTGAACCTACCTAACTTTTATTCCCATCTCAATGCCTTCACATTTCAATGTCTATCTCCCTTCCTCAAAAATTAAACCAAGAATTCTCCTGGCATGCCTTCACCTCTTGAGGGAGAAGCACAGACTACACAACAATGACCATAACAATTAATAGGTTAATTATATGATGATTTGCTGCACACTTGCTTTTTTTACTGGCATGTCAGTTTCATGAACACCAGGAGACTATTTTTATCAATATCATGCCTCAATGACTAGCCCCATGTCTTACAAAGTAGTGCTCAATAAATATTTGTTTATTGATAAATTGAACACTTACATGTGTCACCAGGAGGGTTGCTCTTGAGATGATGAAAGCAATGCTCCCAGGGGAGCTCAAAGGTACATTTGAAGAGTAAACAAAGGATAGCAATGCTGTGGTGTGCTGAATGTTGTAACACACTGCAGGCCCTGCAATGGATAAATGTTGATATTAAAATATGTAGGTTTTTAATACCCTGAACAAAGTTCTATAATACTCAAAGACTTCAAGAGGAAAATAGATACTGGTGAATAAAAATGGGCAAATTTATGAATTTGTAAAATAATACCATAAAAGTCAAATACTTTCAATTTTTTCAAGTCTGATTTTGTTCATAGATTACAAAGAGGCTTTATGAGAATTCCAGGTATCAATGTATTGACTAATGCTTCATAAACACAAAACTGTGGTAGATGTGTAATACTTTGGTTGTCTTATTCACAATTGTTATAAAAACTAAACTAAAAAGGATACATAGTGGGTGGAGAAGAGTTTGGAATTATAGTAGTCTTTGGGGAGTATTCAAAAAGCAGTTCTTCTATTTCTCCCCTCACAAAAAAACAAATTCAGGTGGGAGAGGAGTGTGAGACAAATGTCTAGAAAGGTCAGGGAAAATCTTTAGTCAAGAGCACTTGTAACTTTCTTCCTCTGGCATTACCCTGACTGTCTATACCATCTTAAAAATGTATGTCTTATTAGCTATACAACATACTATTTGGAAACATGCTTCCAGGACACTTAAAAGAAAGAGATAAAGGACTTCTCTAGATGCATCATTCTAAGGGCAATGTCATAGATCACTAACTTTGCCAGCATGGTTTAAAGCAACCATACAAGAGCATACACTAGAATGCAAATAAATAAATAAATAAATAAATAAAGATACAGATATGCCTGATATAAGCAAGAGATTCTAGAACATAAATTTCAAACATCAAACAGAACCACCTATTTGGAGCTGAGTAAAGAGAATCCAAAGGATACTGTGAGCCCTGGAGCTTTCTCTACTTGTCCCAGGATAGTGTTCTCAACTATGAAATGATGTGGAAATTATAGAACCAAGGAGTGTGGGGGATAGGCAGAGAATCTTAAATATTAATGTGATTTAATTTGGAAGTGACCAAGGTAACATGATTGGATTTTTAGCTCTTTGTGGAATAAGAGCATTTGAGTTGAAATTTTATTTCAAATGTAGAAATACAAATCTGTGTCTCTACAGAGTAAAGGTCCAGAGAGCTAAAGAAAGGAACGACTAGATCTGTCTATGTGTGAATGAAAATAAATTGGTCAAGAAACATATGGGGGTTGGAGTGAAAGTATAGTGGGTAGGACTTTTGCCTTGCATGCAGCTTACCTGGTTTTGATCCTTGGCACCATGTATGGAGGATCTACGTCCTCCAGGAATAATTCCTGAGTATGAAAACAGCAGTAATCCCTGAGCATTGCCAAGTGTGCCCCCCCCAAACATATAAAGTGTATACCCCAAAATAAAAGATAAAAAACATACATAGTGTTCCCCCAAAAATCATAAAGTGTGTACCCCTGAATTTGTAGACAGTGAATTTCAGGTGGAGAAAATAGTTTGTGTTCAAGAAAAGAGAAATGGAAGAGTGTAGACACTAGGAAAAAAATGAATGATAGATTAGTTAGTTGGGCACACAGATATTTCCTGGAGTTTGAGACTAGACACATAGGGCAATGCTAAGGTAAAGAAAGTAGACTCAAGCTTGCTCTTTAAGTCCATGTTCTCCCTTGAACACCTATCTCACTTGCTTGTTTCAATGTTTCTTTGCTTGCCTATTTGCACTCTGGAAAAGCCCATGTTCTCTAACATGTATTTCTTTTTTCCTCTCCTCTCAGATCTTTTAAAGTGATTTTCAATGAAACTTTCTTGCTAAACCATTTTGCTTCATCTTGAGGTTCTTTTCTATGAAGGAAAGATAATGAATCCACAATACTTGTGCTAACTAGTCCAAGCATTTTGGGGCATTGGTGGGTAAGGTGGGTCAAACAGAAAGGTGAAAACACTTTTCTCAGTCAACCTCCCTTGCTCTACCAGTACTGAACTACCAGTAAGTAAAAGGTAAAATGTTTCTCCCCTTCTTTGGAATCTTTCAAGGAGACTTGAATTTGGAGCTTTCTTGCCTTCTTTTCCTTCCATTTCTTTCCCTTAAATATTTGCTTTATTTGGTCACTTGATCTCTGGTTCCTTATTGGACAATTTGGAGTGCAAGAACCTGACCCTAATCTCTGTCCAGAATTTTCAGAAATATTTCTTTCTCTTACAGAAAATTATTTCAAGAAATAATGATAATGCAAAAATAGTTCTATTTTTATCATATGTGTGAGGAGAGAAATGGGGAGGAAGGGAGAGATGAGAGAGGCCTTTGGGACCGAGCACACGTTTCTTTAGAGAGGAAAAAAAGAAAGTAGACTCAATCTTCCAAGCTTTGGAATTGGAAGCTTTTTAGATGGAGAATAAAATTGTCACTATCTTATAAAATAGAGTGGGACAGAGTAGTTGGGCAGCTTTCTCAACAATAATTAAAATAATTAAAATAATCTTTTAACATTGCAACATACATAAAACTGGCTAAGCAATTCTGCTTTTGGAAATTTGAATTAGTAATGTTTGTTTTCCATGTACAACTAATGTAAACTTCATGTAAATACAACTTATTATTTTAAGTGTATAAAATAGGAAAAAATATATAGTCTGTTTATTTTACTCCTAAAATCCAATGTAGTCAATGGTGGAATACGTTATAAGGAATGAGCCATAAATCCCTGAAACCAAACGTTTTTCTGAGGTATAATTTCACTTTAAAAATGAATGTCCACAAGCAATTTATTTAATATGTTATTCTGTTTTTCATATTTAAAACACAGAGGATTATGCATAACTCATGGAATCATCATAAGCATTTAATGAGGCAATATTATATAATGACCTTAAATATGTCTAATGCATACTGAAGATAAATACACATTTTATTGTATATTAATTTGGAAAAATATCAGCATAATATTTATTGTGTCATCTCATTTGTGTTAAAAATAATTTACATGAAACATATGATCCATATAATTGTAATACCTCTCTGAGAAAAGTAACAAATAACTGTTGGCAGGTGATATATCTAGAAATTGCATGGAGACCCAGTAGTGTGTAGGGGAAGAGGATTATGTCATTTGATTTCCTCTGTACTATTTTTAATTTAAACAAATGCCCTCATTATTTACAAAATAACCCCAAAATTGCAAGCGCTAGCATAGGATAGACCACGGTTCGATCCTCTTGCGTCCCATATGGTCCCCCCAAGCTAGGAGCGATTTCTGAGCACATAGCCAGGAGTAACCCCTGAGCGTCAAACTGGTGTGGCCCAAAAACCAAAAAAAAAAATAATAATAATAACCCAAATTACAATGAAGTTCATGACAATGTTAAAAACAGTTGCTAAATCACTTTGAAGTCTATATAGTTGAAATGATTCCTACAAATAAAATTTGATGGAAAATTGTAGCATCCAATATAATGCTTCAGGTCATTGCTATGGTACTTGAAGTTTGGAAATTCTGAGATGACTTGACCCCATCTTTCATTGAGATGCCTCCTAATGGTGAAAAATGCTGCTATTTATTACCAGTAATAATGATGATTATTAAATATTCCCATTATTTCTCAGCTCTATTACTTGCTCATCTAATAACCTTGGCAGGTTTTCTAACTTCTTTGGCCTCTTTTTCTACATTTGAGTGTAATTATAGACCTTATTTTTGATAACAGCGAGGATTAAATGAGATAATGCATATAAAGCATTCTGCACAGTATCTACCATATAATAAATTCTCACAAGTGCATTACCTTAGTAATCAATTGAGTATCACCCTATATACTAACCACACTCAGTGACATATTTTCCCTATTTTCAGGACTATTTCCCTGAGCCTCCTGCAAGAAAGAAGTAAACCAAAGAAAAATATCAAAGATTCAATATTCTCTTATGAGCTTCATTCTCTATATTTAGAGACCACCTTTCCTGGAAAGTGAGCAGCAGAAATGTTTCATTTTACAATAAATAGCATTCAAAAGTTAACCTAGGTTCTGGTCTCAGAAAGTACGTCTCCCGCTCCCAGCAAATCCGCAACCAGACAACTCCAATGGCTTTCTCTTTACCCAAGAATGTGCCCATGGCCCTGTCTATGGGTAAGATGATATGATCCAGAAATCATCTATCACTCAATGCCGATTGTGAGAATCAGAAATGCAAAGTAAAACATTCCACTGCGGTGGGGGAGGTAGGAAAGGGACGTGATTAACACTGCTTGGAGTTTTTAAAAACCAACATCAGGAAAAACCACACAAGACTACAATGACATGGAGAACATCCTCTGAAGTGGCAGGAAGTGGACTGAGCGCCCCACTGGGTCTCTGTTCCAACTCTAATTGCTATTATTCTCTGGGATGTGATCACTTCATCAGAAACAATAGCTTGTCTAATTGACAAAGGTTGGGGGAGGCCAACTACCTCGCACAGATATCCAAACAGCAAGTCTAGTAAATGAGGATAGCAGTGAAATTAAGAAAGGACAATTCAGACAGCGAGATCAATTAGACTTGAACAAGTAGAAGCCCAGCAGCTCCTTCACTTGAAGTATGCAGGATGAGAAAGGTGACACCGAGAACAGCCTGGGCAGAATTATCTTCTATTTGCAGCTTGGATGATCTTTTTTTTTTATTTTTTCAAAAATAATATTGAATAATTGCTCACCTTTATCATGTGTCTTTCAGTTAAGGAGTTAAAAAGAATATTCATGTATATTATGGTCACATCCCTGGTTGCCAGCCTCAGAGTTGATTAAAGTCCCGAATCTTCCGATGTGGAAAAAAGACAGACAAAAGTTATCTGCTGCCAACACACCAGATATTTTATGTAAAGTAAAACATAGAATCTTTTATAAGAAATAATAATCCTTGTGCATAACACTGAGCTCCTCCAATGTGGATGAGGAAGAGTCTCCATGAACAATGTGCCAGAGTGTGTTTGATGCAAACCCTTGGCTGGCACATACCTAGACAAGTGGGAAATGCTTTTCCAGGAAAGTCATTTTCAGGGAGAGTTGTTTATTCAAAATACAGTTTAAATGTGCCCTTTCCCAACATTTCACTATAAAGTGGGGATCTATTTAAAACCTGAAACTCAGCTCAGACAGAGACTTCTGACATCCTGGCATGGTTGGTGATCTCAGTAAAGGTCATCCACACATTCCTTTGGTTTTTCTCTGCCAAAGATCCATCTTCTCTTGCCCTTTCTCGTTCAACCCAAGAGCCAAGATTATCTTTCATTTCAGTGACTGCAGATTGGAATTGTAGCTACACACCCTACCTATATTGTTTCTATTGGCTTAACACTTACCAATCAGAGCTTAAATATGAGATAATCACTAGTATTCCCTTCATTATTGTTATAATTGAATCACTAGATTTACTGGTTGGTCCAAGAATGCTTCAGAGTATTAAATTGGGTACATGCACAGGTCTAGGGCCCCAGTTGAAAACCTCTAGACCATTTTCATCAAATACCATGGATAAAGAAAGGTAAAGTCAAGATGGAGGAAACTGTGGGCTCAACTCTTTCAAGAGTCCAGTGAAAGGTTAGGCCTCAAAAGAGGTCTCACTTTCATAAATGGCTCAGTAAATCTCACCAAGCTAGCACATTGATTGTCCTGAGTTGTTTAGGTCTTTGGCATCTTCCATTCTGAGTTCAGAAAGACTCAAGAGTTTTCTAGATAGAATCAGTAGTGTAAGTGGATTTCTTTTAAAAAGTCCTTTTATTTTTAATGTTTCATTAAAATGATGCTACATGTCATTTTATTTTCTATTTAAAAGGATTTTAAGTATGATCTCAGGATGATTCTTCTTCTTACATCATCCACACATTCTCCGATTTCCCTTCTCACTCGAATATTTGATTGTTTCTCAGGCATCATTGAGATGACACTATACAGAATCCATTTAAAATATGCTCTTCTCCAGGAAACCCAGCATTTGAAATGAATATATTCAAAATATTCTAAGTGCTACATTGCTCATACTCCTTTAAAACTGCTTGCCTAGAAAAAAATAGTATCATAAAACTTTCCTAGAATTAAATAAGAGTGGGTTACAACTGGATTTATTCCCATGTTATCAGTCTTCATGTGAAATTGATTAAAAACTAGTGAGCTTAATTTTATCATTTGAAACCATGACTTACATTTTCCAAGTTCCAACATTTTCATTAAATTTCCACCCATCCCTCTTCTATAAATTTAGGTTGGACTGACCCTCTGGCCCCAGGGTCCACCTCTAAGGGAGTCATGATCTGTGTGCCTATGACTACCAGTCCTTTCCCTCTACCTCACCTGACCCTATGAGGGTGGTTCTGGTCACTTTTGGTGACCAACAAGGAAGCATAGGCTCAGTGAAAGGTTGAGAGCTCTCTGTCCTCACAGCTACATTTACCCTAATGCTCACTATAGCTCTCTGCTTGGAGGCATCATTACTGCCACAAAGGAGCTTTCTCCTGAATCTTCTGGGTGGGTCTGGCTAATGAGAGCTCTGACAGGCCCATAAAGGAAGGGGAGAGAGAGAGAGAGAGAGAGAGAGAGAGACAGACAGACAGACAGACAGACAGACAGACAGAGAGACAGAGACAGAGACAGAGAGACAGAGACAGAGAGAGACAGAGACAGAGAGAGAGACAGAGAGACAGAGAGACAGAGAGACAGAGAAACAGAGACAGAGACAGAGGGAGAGACAGAGAGACAGAGAGAGAGGGAAAGAGAGAGAGACACACAGAGAGAGATGGGACATTCCCTCAACTCCCTCCAGAGAAGGTTTTACTGACCAGGAGCTCTTCAAATCCAGTGACTATTTCCACACAACCTCATTCACTGTCTTTGGAGTCTGTCTGACTCTGCTTATTCTCTTGCCTCTTGGGAAATATGGGTAGGAAAGTACCCTGTTATGATTCCTTAGTACCTGTAGTTTCTGCCAACTTTCCCTCACTGCTTACAACCCAAGACACCCTCTATCTGGCAGAGAAAAGTAACTTTTTTTTGGTAACTTTTCTCAATTTTTGTTTTGTTTAAAACAGGAAAGTGGAAATGTAGGATAAACTCTTCCTCTAACTTCCTTTTTCCCTAACCTCTTCCATTGAGATCTAAAAACTGACTGGATAGTTGCTTTTGTATCTGACTTGACCTTCCTCAATCTGGGATTTGGTGATTGGTTTGAATAAAGAAAGGAGTATGACTTTGGGCTCTGGAGAATGAGCATATAGCATAGGCAGCACATGCCAGAGAGAAGCCATGAGGCATAAAGGCCAAGCAGACTAACTCCAATGAAACTTTAATTCAATGGCTTGGCATTATTTCTCTGCCGCTGCCCTACTTCATTAGACTTGTTTGCCTAAGAGGTTAGAAACATAGTGCCTGGGTAGACTTTTCAGCTTGTGGATTTTTATTTTTATTTATTCAATGAAATATCTTTCAAACACTTGCTTGGGAAGCTGGAAAGATAGTACGTCGGGAAAGGAACTTGTGTTGTAAGCAACTGTGTTCAATTCTTCTCCAACATCCCTAAATAATTTTCTCTAATAATTTTCCTTAAGTAATCTGCAGGATTGGGCCCTGAGCATAGCCAGATA
Organism: Suncus etruscus; assembly: GCF_024139225.1. Lineage (NCBI taxonomy): Eukaryota > Metazoa > Chordata > Mammalia > Eulipotyphla > Soricidae > Suncus > Suncus etruscus. The sequence goes on along the minus strand of NC_064856.1, from coordinate 32,645,003 downwards.
TGATTCACAAACAAACATACCAAAAAAAAAAGAGGACATGTTTATTGCAGACCACTCAAGGCAGCATCAGGGACAAACCTGAGATTTCCACTGTCTTCCCAACAACTAACAACTCAGAATTAAGCCTCTTTTTCTCAGAACCACCACAGAGTACCCAAGTATCTCCTTCTGGCACCTCTGAGCATGTGGATTATAATAGTCTGCTTTCAAAGGGGGAACAGGGCATTAAGAAAAAAAATAAGCCATTGTTTCCCATGGCATAACTTAATCTTCATTAATACCAAATACCTCAGTCTTTACAAGCCAGGCTGTACCTTTGAACCATGCAGAAGAAAAATGCTGAGTAAATCCCAGGTAGTAATAGTGTACCATTTTTGCCTGCTGATAAAGCCCCAGTGACATCAGGCTACTATAGGATAAAGCTTCTTTAGCAAGATAAAATCTTTAGGAAGAAGTTCCTATTTCAAAGAGCTGCATATAAAGAAGTCTAAGTTAGGATAATTCAAAAAGGTGTGGGAGAATGTCCTAATGCAAGAAAAGACAACAGATTATCTGGCCCCCATGAAGAAATTGCTGACCTCCTGGAGTCATCAATTATACCATTGGGCCCCTAGAATTGCTCTGGACATAACTCGATATTTGATTCTTATAGGTATTCTAAAATTTCTTTCCTTAATGCCAATAATTGACCACTTTTATTGCCTAAACCCAAACAAATTCTATTGAACATTCTTACTCACCTACCTGGAAATGTAAAACAATCCTTTAGTTTTCTGCAAACCCAGTAATAGAAGCAGCAGTAGCAAAAGAACATGCACATTAAATAAATATTTACTGTGTATCAGGCCCAACCAAAGCCATTTGTGTGCATTTCCTCTGTGTCCACATTTTATTTATACCCACAGCACCTGATTACTGTACTAGTCTGCTTTGATTATTACTGGTGCAAACCCTGGGTCCAGTGCCTCAATCCTGGCCCAGCAGAGAGCCAGAACTAATACAATTGAGTCATGGATGCTGCAAGACCAACATGCTTAGGTTTTATCCAGAGATACAAAAATCCAATGCAAATGGCGACCATTTGCATGAAATCACAGTCAGCTGCAAACAATACAGGGAACGCCAAGCGCTAGAAATGGACTCTCCTGCTAAACCATTCCCTTCAGAATGACTCCTTTGATTGTCCAAGAGAAGTGGCACCTCTGAACTTTTTACAAATGAGACTTAGTGAGAAATTAGAAGCAGGCTTGAGGCCAAGACAGTAGTTACGAGTCCATGCCAAGCTTGTCCGACCCCTACTCAGAGGCCTGTTTTCTTTGCTCAGTTCCTTGCTAAATACAAGACACCACTTCCCCTACAACTTCACAAAGATCTCCTCATCCACTTTCAGAGTTTAGACACTAGGCAAGGCCTGGCTTTCATCCCAAAGGGACCTTCCTGATCTGCTGGGAACTTTTTTGGTTTCTCAACTGTAAGCTGGAGAGCCCATGAAACGCCCAAGACCAGGCAAAGCAAGAAGGTTGAATCTCTTGATACAACACAGGTTTGGTTTCCGGAATTTGCAAAATTCCAGAAGGTAAAATAGTCTGACCTCTGGATCTCGTCCTTCCAGGCACTTCAACTCTCCTTGGAGGTGCTAATTTGCTAACACTTTGGTGTCTCCACTTCCAAAATGAAATTGCCTGTGAGGCCAGGTGGGAAGCAACCCAATAGCAAGGTTCACAGACTCCCTGCCAAAGGAAGAGAGACTGGCACCCCCAAGACAAGAAGATGTTCTCAAGAAAGCTGAGACTGGGGAGATGTCAGAGACTCATCGGAGAGCAAAGGGGAACTGGCCCCTGCCCGGGACTCGGGCCGCGCCAGGTAAACAGCTAATGAGCAGGCTGCCAGTTCCATTTTGATCAAGAGCCCTCGGAGACTCCAGTGTGCCACTTCATAAAATATGCAGCTGATAGTGCGAGGCGCAGAGCAAAGGCTTGGAAAATGATTCACACAACCTAAAAATGATGTTGAAAAGGGAGGAATTAAATATTCACAAAGTGAGAGGAATTAAGGCATATTAACTGTTCGAATGTGGAAATGAAATGACTAACATGCACAGAGCTGATGAGAACGGCGTGATTACAGATCTGTCAAAAGTTTCTAATTCTGACACTGCGCGGTGTGGAGGTGCTAGTTTGCTGGTAAGGGCACGGAATTAGGTATGGGACCAGCCACACGACGCTGACAGATCAGAGTCAAAGGGAGGAAGACATACAGCGATTACCATTAGGCTCTGTTCCGGGGCGAGGATGAACTCCACGTTCACCCAATGAATACTAATTACCAGCACAAAACAGATTGGAAGTTGGCGAGCTCCGCTGCTGAATGTGGCTATTAAGTCCCTAATGAGCAAGGCAAAAGAAACCCCAAAGCTGTAGACGCTGAGGTCACCCTACCCTCCACTTTGAGGGGACGGGAAGCCAAATGGTGGCCCATCCAAACTAGAATTAGCAGTAATTATTATATAATATGTAATGATGGGATTTAAATGGCTAACACATTTTCTCTGCTGAGATCATTTAGACATGATTCATACAAATGATTAAATTAATAGATCTTCCTCTTTTCAGACTGCCAGGCAGCCTCAACTAGATTTTTCAACAGAGACGGAGCCTCATGAAATCATCTGAGTAGTAGAGAGATTTACGGAAAAATGTAGGAGGAATTGGTTCAGCGTAGAGAGCTCGCTAGGATTTAGAGAAATTCACAATTTCACCTCAACGTCGAGGACACAGCTATTGGCTCCGGCTTCTTTTATTTCCCCCCTCTCTCTATCTCTCTCTCATTTTGGAAATCCACCTATAGTTTTATATTTTATTTTTAGAACATCTTATTGTTATTTATGTCACATGGTTACAGCGGTGTTAATAGAAATCCATTTGGATGCTGCTTCATAGTCCTTCCCGTGCCACTGCTACCAAAGTCGCAAAGGTAAAGTAAAATCAACTTCTATAAAATTAAAAATATATATACAACAACAAAATTTAAACCAATTTTTATGGGGACAGTTGCTTTTCTGGCATCCAAAACACTCCCTCTCCCCCTAATTAGAAAAAGCAATTGATATATGTAAAGATACATTTTAAATAAGAACTGGGAAATGATTCCAAGAAATGTAAAATTTTAATAGTAGAGGAAACAATTGGGAAGACAATAGTATTTGCCTGTGAGGGATTCATGACTGCCATGCAGCATCTGAAATTTTCAAAAGGAAATTAAGAAAAAGAGGAATAAATTGCAAACAAAAAGCGAAGCTTGGAGCCATCTTTGATAAAGCATTTCTCGCCCAACGTTTCTGCTGAAACCCCTGTGGCTGCTGTTGAATTGGGGGGCTGTTCATTTCACTTCTCCTCCTGCAGAAGTAGAAAGCAGTTATTAGGGACATGCGGAACTGCCAAGGATCTGCTGTGTGTGGAGGGAGCCCACTTCATTCCCATCAGCTGCACAGCATAGGAGCAAATTAACAGGCACTTGGGGAGGAAGCCCGTAGTGCACAGGGCTTAGGCATGTAATAATTAACATAGCCTTGCTACCTCTGTGGCATCTTGGGATGAAAATATTAATCATTCACAGCTGTGATCGCCTCCAAATCTCCTATTTTATGGCTTTGACACATCCATGAATAATGCCATTTACTATAATGCACAGCCTATCAGAAAGAATATTTCTACAGAACAACTGCGCCTCCAGAATGCAATGCCAAGTCCATGCCAGATGTTCCTACATGGTTAAATATTTTACTCCTCGGTTATGTTTTCCTGAGCACCTACTGTGTGCCACAGTCTCTGGAGGTGGTCAGGAGCTCCAGATGTGGCCCTGTGAAGGCCAATGCAAATGTTGGGACTGAGCATTTACAGATTTGGAAAACAGATGCTAAGCACCCCATCCTGCACCCTTCACAGGTAATAAATTTGGGAGGGCTGCTTCAAACCTTCTGCACTTTGCACAGCTTGGAGTAGGACTGATCCTAAAGGGAGTTCTTGGAAGCATGGCCTCGTTTTCTAAGCACTTTGGCCCTCTTTGATCTGTAGGGAGGCTCTTTGTCAATTAATTCATTTCAAACATCCATTCTGAACTCTTCTCCCCAGCTTTCTCACTCTTCTGCACTTGAATTTGCATCCTTCCTAATTCATTTTTCATGCAGGTGACTGGAGAGGGGGCAGCTCTCATAGATGCCCAAATAATAACCAAGCTCCCCTGTTTCAAAGCTTATCACATCCCAGGTGACCCTGAATACCCTCTGCCTCTGATCTTATCCCTGGGTCTTTTCTAGACATCTAACTGTACCTTTTAGAAAAGTTCCTTTCTTCTTAGAACCTTCCATTCCTTCTGGCCTCTTCAATGCCTACCCCCAACCACAACCATGTTGCTGAGATGTCCTCCACTCCCACTGTAGTCTAACTGGCTCCCTCTCAGTACTTCAATTGCCCCTACTAAGAGTTCCAGCTTCTCTGTTATACCCCCAATGCCTTGCCCACATAGAGTTTTCAGATGAATCTATACCTCAATTCTTTTTCTTCCCAACAAGATTTACAACAGCTAAATGGTTCTTTGCATGGCTTTAAAACCTAATATGTGGCCCTACAAGAGAGTTCTGCTTCGTTTTATTCATTTACTTAGGGAAAGGAGGTTGGACCATATCTGTCTGTGTTTAGGATTTATTCTTGGCTCTATGCTCATGAGTTATGCCCGGAAGTGCTTGGGGAATTATATGTGGCCCCAGAGATTGAACCAAGATTGACAGCATACAAGAAAAGTGCTTTAACCCCTGCACTATTTCTCAAGACACTCAAGATTGTTTGTTTGTAGCCCCCCGCACCCCCGGTAATGCTCAAGCCATCCTGGCTCTGCACTCAGAAATCATTCCTAGCAGTGCTTGAGGGTCCTAAGTGCCAGGATCGAAGCTGGGTCAGCCACATGTAAGGCAAGTACCTTATCTGCTATCTCTCTAGCCCTCAGGCTATAAGAAATTTTATAAAACTACCACAAGCAACTAATGGAGTCAGGTATGTAGTATGTGTTCAATAAATATGTGTTAAAGAAGGAAGGAGAGTGAGAGGGAAAAAAGAAGAAAGGTAGAGGGAAGAAAAGAGGAAGAGAAGGACAAAAGGGAGGAGGAAAGAAAAGAATAGAAGAAAGAAGAGATTGGGGCTGGAGAGATAGCACAGCAGTAGGGTATTTGCCTTGCATGCAGCTGATTCAGGATGGACAGTGCTTCAAATCCCAGCATCCCATATGATTCCCCAAGCCTGCTATGAGCGATTTCTTTTTTTTTTTTGTTTTGTTTTGTTTTTGTTTGTTTGTTTTTGTTTGTTTTTGGGCCACACCTGGTAATGCTCAGGGGTTATTCCTAGCTATGCGCTTAGAAGTTGCTCCTGGCTTGGGGGGCCATATGGGACGCCGGGGGATCGAACCGCGGTCCGTCCAAGACTACCACAGGCAAGGCAGGCACCTTACCTGTAGCGCCACCGCCCGGCCCCTATGAGCGATTTCTGAGTGCAGAGCCTGGAGTAACCCCTGAGTGCCAGTGGGTGTGACCCAAAACAAAACAAAAAAAAAAACATAAAAAGAAAAAATAAGAAAGAAGGGAGAACAGAAGGGAGGAAAAAGACCACAAAGAAGCATGTTTACTTCCTGCTATTCATCCAGAATTGCTCCCATCCATATTCTATCCTTTGCCTAAGTGTAGGGATGTTGGTCCTTCAGCCCTTACTGGCAACACACAGTCAGGATTGCATCATGAGTCTGTTGTTTTTTTTTTTTTTTTTGAGGGGGGGGGGAGGTGTGTGTGAGTGGAGCTCCCTGGAGAATTACCTGGCTGCAGGAGCACAGACTCCCCAAGGCTGCAGAAATCTATCCTCCTTCCCCAAGCTCCCCAAACATCTCTCTACACCTCTTGTAGGTCACCTTGTTGTACTAAAATTGCTTATTTGCTGGGCTGGCTCCCTGGTCACACCACTGACTCCCCAGGGCCAGAACTTACCTGTGAGGGATCTGCAACAGTCTGGGGCCCAACGTAGGGTTGAGCACAAGCAGTGTGGCGGTTGTAAAAATGTTTCCCTTAATGAATGGCTCTGTGAGTAATTGAATAAATAACCATCGGAATTAGTAAAGGAGGGTGTGGATAATGAAATAAATGAAAGTGAGTGTGGAAACAATCACTCACCTGCGTGTCCCTGAAGTTTAGGAGCCCACCCATTTGGGGTATGTGATATTTCTCAGGATCATGTCAACTAACTTATTTTGCTGGGGAAGGGAGGGACATTAGTCCATCAGTGCTCAGGGGCATACAGGGCTGTACAAGCATTACTCTGGGGACTCTGTGCTGGAGATCATGCTGAGGCCTCATACAAGCAGGAAGTGTGCTTTATCAGAAGGAACCTGGGGGTCCTGAGGATCAAATGGGCACTTGTGGGGTTTAAGATAAAGGAGGAGCAGCAGCTATATTTTTTCCTGGCGTGAGTCCAGGATATGGGGCGTGTGTGTCCTCATCTGTATTTCACTCCTACTTTCTCAACCAGAGTAGCAGCAGCACCACTGAACCCTCTTATGGCAGTACTTCCTTTCCATGGGGGTCTGGATAGAATAGGCCCCATGTACAATAAACAGTTCCCATGTCAAAGGTTCTTCTGTGAGTTCCATTGTCCTAGCAGCCCTAGACTGCTCTGCTGGTCACTCCTGATCAGAGCACCCAGATGAGGGAAGAAGTAAAGGTATCCATGTGTCACTTTTCTTCTGAGTACCAGGGATGAGGGAGAAAAGTGAGCTCTGTGTGTGGCTCTCCCCCACTCTGTTTCAGGTAAATCACCTCTGTCATAACTGCCTTTCCCTTCACAAGTGGGCTCTAGAGACAACTGAGAATTCCACGTCACACAGGGCACCTTTGTCCTTTAGAAGGTAGAGGGTGAGCACACATTTGGGGATGCTGAGGACATGTGTCACATCAGGGCCCACATTTTGCTACTTGGTGGAAGTACCCTGCTTGGCTCTCATCTGCCTCCTTTCCTGGATGTAGTGGGTCCCCCTGGGTTTTGGTGACTGATGACTCATGTCTGCCTGTGCAGGCACAATGTCCTGATTTAGTTTGGATCCAGGGACTGAAAGTCTTTCCCTCTGTTCCCCACAAAGCACAAAATCCCATAAGCCACATCTTTGGGGAGTCTTGGAGGGCAAGAACTTCTAGCTTCTACCCATTTTGATCTGAACAGTGGGATCAGAACTTCCTATCTGGCCCCCTCTGTCAGAGGAGAGTGATGCCTAGTCACACAGGGAGCCAAAAACTAGACTGAATGGGCCCCAACTAGGGGAGATTTCTGTAGAGCCACCCTGTGGAAGCCATGTCTGCCTCTAATACCAGAAACAAGGAAGATTCTAGAAGCTACCCCACCACTTCTAGTTGTATACCGACTTCCAGCTTCCAGGATGAGTAAACTTCTCCAGAGCTGTTCCTGCACACTGGGCTACCATATTTGGCAATGACATTGAGGTGCCCTCTGTGTTTTAGGATAGAACTTATGTCTCAGACCTGGGTCCTGGTGAAGACTGTGATCAGAGACCAGATCATCATGATTCTGCAGAATTACTCATAGTATTGCTGCCCTCCATCTGAATGCTATCTGCTATGCCTAGGAAGACACTAGATGGAGAGAGAAAGAAGATGGCAGGGAATTTTTCAACAATGACCAAGGGTTTCCCTAGGCCCCTGGTGCCAGAGTTTTGCCCCAGTCATTACAGGCTCTGCACTGATTCTAGTCTCATGCATTTGGTGATACAAATTCTTCTCTGGTTTTCCTCCTCCCTATGGCCTTTTTTCTGCATTCAGCCATGGGCATCATTCCTGCACATTTCCAGAGGAAGGAATTCAGTAGACAGAGAAGAATGTTCAGTGTCTTATAATCAAAGGAACAAAAGATTCAGGTCAAACATATTTAGCTTAAATTCTCCTGTCCTTTCATCCACGCCTCTTTCTCTTATCTAAATTTAAAAAAAATAAAAATGAATTCACATGGCTAATACAAGATTAGATATGAAACCCATTTCATATCATATATTTATCTGAGATGAGAAAATTAAAGCAAATTATACATCTTACAAAACTAATAAACTATACACACCCCTATATCTAAGAAGATAACAATATTTTATCTATTTCTTGATACCTTTGGAATATGTTTCTGGCATATTTTGTTTTATGCTCCATTTTGTTACCCCCCAAAATGATCTTAGTCTTCTCCCCATTCTAGTTGGCCAAAGCCTATTTTTCTATAGGTATCTTACTGATACTTCTATGATATCAATAACTCATTGGTAATGTAGAATTTGTTGGGATAGTCATAAAAATTCACAAAATTTCTTCTGACTGTGAGCATAGATGTCAGGGAAATTTTAAGTCTTTAGGTACAATGTTTGATCTTAAACAATTTTTAAATAAAGGATCACTACTTACCAAATGGAAACAGAAGGCAGCTCAGCCCACAGGGCTTTGTCAGACATCTCACTTCCCTGAATATTGCACACACTCCCATCACCATGGCAGTATGTTAGTGGAACCCCCGCCACAAGCCCCCCAACCTGAAATGTGAGAGTCTGAAGCAAACATGCTTGGTCTCTAGCCACTCCAGCACTGCCAGAAACCTCAACCTGGAGCTTCAAATTCACCATGGGGCCCCTCTGTACTCTGCCTCATTCCAAGAAGTGTCTGCCTAGTCTGGGGACATCTGCTTGCTTTATATTAGCCACAATTAATAATCAGAAGCACAGACACAGCCACTTAACGTATATCAACCAGTCTTTGGGGAGGGAGCTGTCAGCCTCCAGTTCCTTATCCTGGGATGGGGGAAATTGATAGGCCACCAGTGTCTGTGAACAGCACTCCAAAGGTATCCTATTTATTTCAGCTGCAGCTTCAAGTCAGTGGCTATCTGCATTAGGAAGAACATCATTCTAGAAAACACATTTGGTCTTCATTTTTCAAAGGCTCCTGAAGGGACCATATGGTAATCTGTTTAACTCTATTCCACAGAGATCTGGAAACCCCATCCTCCAAACTGCCTTGCTATTTTTATTACAAACTTCATGTCCTTCTTTATGCCCATGATTCTCCCGCCCCCCCCCCCTTTTCTGTGGAAATGGTGAACGATACCTAAAGCTGCAAGAAGACCCTGTTTACCATCCAAATCATGAGTCACGCCCTGTAATCATTAAACAGAACAGAGATATTACTCACCAGGGGATCTGCAAGCCTTATTGGCAGAGCCCAGATTCTTCTAGATTGGTTATTCTTCTTTTGGTTATTTTTTTTTATCAGAACCCAGTTTAACCTAAACGTTCCATTTCATCTTCTTAATGATTTGTCTCCTGCTAGAATCAACCCCCTGCAAGTTTTTCTTGATGGTCCAGTTTGAGGCTATATTTCAGAGTTTGATTATTTTCCCAGACCTGAATCTCATTTCTTCTTCTTCTATTCCCCCACCGATAGTGTCATTTAAAACACTGATTTCACTTCTTAAATATCTCTAGGCTCACCATCCCCCTCCCTGACTCCCAAAGAGAGCTCCATGTGGAATGTGACAATGAGAACTCCAGGCCTGTGCTCCAATGGTAGTTATTATTGATGTCCAAACTTTAAGACAGAGTTGGCGTTTAATTAGAAGTTGCTTGCCAATGCAAAGGAGGGAGCAGAGTTCCTAAAATCTGGTTTGTGGGAGAGGTCAAATTTCTCTCCAAAAAATCAATACACTTCTTTCTCCCAAGGCAGGTATAAACATGAAATATTAACCTGCCTCTCGTTACACGTATCAGCACTTACAAAGACAACCTATGACCAGGCAAGGCTTTGTGGCCAAGCATATTTCGAACGCATGCATTGCGTTTCACATTAGCATTTTTAGTTCTTTGCTCAAATCAACAGAAGTGGTCGTGTTCTTTTTTTTAATCTCCCAACTGCACTGGATCAGGAGATTCTTTTCCCCCACCCCATCCAGCATGAATCTGAGGCATCCCACTCCACAGCACTCTGGGGATGAGGTTGCCATAAGCCATTTGTTTCTGACTTTTCAATGTCATATTCTGCTTTTAATGAATAAATCTTAGTAGTGAAGTGGCATTTCTATAGACTTCAGATCATTTGATTAAACTCCTTTTTTTTTTAAGATAGAGAAAAATAGCATAAAATGTGCTGCATTTTGTATAGTGAAATTGTATGCAAACCTTAGAATTAAGAATCAAAATTCAGGGATTTGAGTTCTGGAAAGTTTGTGTTGCCTTTTGCATCTGACTCACCAAGTACTCATTGGGTCATGTATTCATTGCTTACTTGTCAAATTTTTTAATGTATTGAGCAGTACACTCTGCCAAATACTGGTGGAGTCACAGAAATGCCATGATGATTTACCTACAGGGAGCATGTAGTTTATTGGAGAAATTAACACATAAATACCTATGTATTCTTAATTGATATGGGTTATAATAGAGGGGAAGAAATGAGTGCAATGATAACAGGTAGTGGAAAAATTTGATCCAACTTTGAAAAGGAGAAATATGTGAGGGAGGACTTTTTGCAGGAGGTAACATTACTATCAGTAGAAGGGTATGTTGCAGCAAGAAATTTTATGGATTGAAAAAATCAAAGGAGGCCACCAAAACAGAACTGAAGATGAGAAAGAGTGGAATAAAACTTTCCAAGTCAATTGGGGTCATATTTTCTAAGGCTTGGGACACAGAGAAATCAGTATAATTATACTAATTGCAGTATCAAAACTGCACAGGATTGCTAAATCTTCCAGTTTCAAGGGAAGATCAGAAAGAGTTCTTGGATAGAGAGAACAAAGTGAATTCTCTCCTGGTCCATGTAAGTATTATTTAGTGCTTAAATGCTTACAAAGTCAGATCTTTAAGAATGGTAAGAATTAAGCAGCTCTGAACAAATGATGGAGCAGTTATATAGGAGAAGCCAAGCCAACTTGAACATCAACAACTCAATAATACTGAGCTGAGACCTGCTACTGCTTCACTGAACAACCTCACAAAAAGAGTCAAATCAAGTCCCACCCAGGAGTGGTCTGTAGGGTCTGGGTCCCCAATTCACCACTCTTACATACACATAGTATGTGCTGGTTTTACTTACAGCCCTTGATTGCAAAGATAAAGTAGGATCTCTCCTCCTCCTCCTTCTCATTTTCTCAGACAAAGCTCTCTTTATTGATAAATCTAATTGAGCTCATCAGACTATCTTTTTTTTTTTTTTGGTTTTGGGGTCACACCTGGCAGCTCTCAAAGTACTCCTGGCTCTGTGCTCAGAAGTTGCTCCTGGCAGATTCAGAGGACCATATGGGATGCCGGGATTCTAACCAAGTCTATCCTGTGTTGGCCACATGCAAGGCAAATGCCTTACTGCTGTGCTATTGCTCCGGCTTCAACATCATAGTGTCTTGATATCTGGGACTAATCTAATGAGATGGGTGGTGTTAAATATTCCTAGAAGAAAGCTTTGAAAAGGTATGTCATATGTGATCTGAATTAGAGGCAGGGTTTAAAATCAAACATCTCATCTTTGAACCTAAAATACTATGCATGACCTGGACTGGAGATACCCCCTGGAAGTTAAAAGCAAGTTCTGAAGTGGATTATTCCTCCTTGGAATTATTTATGATGAATAATATTAATACAATCACCTTCTTGGCTGTCCCTCTTAACTCCTTTATCTATACTCAGTGTCACTTTTAAAATATAAAGTACTTTATTTAAAAACCATTTATCAAATAGTGGATATAGTTGATCATAAGATATTTGTTTCTAGGTAAGTGAGAATGAAATTACTAAAAAAAAAAAAAGAAGGAAAAGATCACAGCAACGAGAAAATTTGTGAAAATGATTGCATCTCACAATGGTGTCATTAAGTCATTGTCAAACTCTTATTGCTAGCTGATCATTCTGTTTCTTCCTAGTTTCTGAACATTTGGTGACTTCAAGGACACAGTGGCAGATACATTGGTTGTATGACTATAGGAATGACAATATTTTTAAAATGGAGTTGTAACATGACCACAAATGTGACTGCACAGTTCAGGAATTTCAAGCACTATTTCTGATACTGCAGCTCTTGTGGAGCTTGTTTTGGGGTTCCAGGCCTCCTGGAAGTATTAGAAGGCAAGAGAAGGGTGCTTGCACACATTCATAAAAAGTGCTATTAATGTCAGCCCAAATACTAGCATACCTGGAATTTTAGTCATATTAGTGTCTAATGCAGAGCTGTAGATAAATGGTGAAGCAAGTGATCATGATTGATGGGTGCAGCTGGCATGGCTTTAGCAGTGTGGGGACTCTTCATATCCATCCATGCATAGGCAAATTTTATGACTTCATTTTCCCTAACAGTGGCTTAGTAGTATTCCATGTGTAGATGTACCATAGTTTCTTTATCTATTCATCTGTTCTCAGGCACTTGGGTTGTTTTCAGATTCTGGTTATTGTGAATAAAGAACTTTTCTGCATTGTGTTTTGGGGCCTCAAGGCTATATTTCCAGGAGCAGTATTGCTGGTTCATATAGGAGCTCAGTTTTTAGTTTTTTGAGGAATGTCCACATTGTTTTCCAAAAAGGCTGGCCAATGTACATTCCCATACCAGCAGCAATTGAGAGTTCCTTTTCCCCTTCATCTGTGCCAGCACTGGTTGTTCTTGTTCTTTATGGTGCGTGCCAGTCTGTGGTGTGAGATGATACCTCATTGATTTGCAACTCTTTGATGATTAATGATGTGTAGCATATTTTTTGTCTGCATTTTGGACATTTGTATTTCTTCTTTGAGGAATTTTATGTTCATTTCTTCCCATTTTTGTATAGGATTAGACGTTTTTTCTTGTTAAGATTTACCACACTCTCTTATATATCTTATCAGGTGGGTATTTGATGACTAATTTCTCCCATTCTGTGCGTAGTTTTTGTATACTGGTCACCATTTTCATTGAGATGCAGTGTTTTCTTGGTTTAATGTAGTACCATTTATTAATATTTGTTTCCAATTTGCTTGGTCAGTGGTGTTTCATCCTTGAAGATGCCATTATCTTCAAGGTCATGAAGGATTCTGCACACATTTTCATCTATGTACCTTATAGTATCAGGTCTGATATCAAGGGCTTTAAATCATTTTGGTTTGACATTTGTGCATGGCTTTAAAGGGAGGACTGAGTTCACTTTTTTCATGTAGCTAACCAGAGTCATTTTTTTGAGGGGTTCACACCCAGAAGCACTCAGGAGTTACTCTTGTCTCTGTGCCAATAAATTGCCCCTGGCAGGCATGGGGGACCATATGGAATGCTCAAATTCAAATTATCCTCTGTCCTGGATTGGCTGCGTGCAAGGCAAATATCCTACTGCTGTAGTATCTCTCTGACCCCCATAGTCATTTTTAAGACACTAGACATAAACTAACCAGCCATCCCTTGCCTATGACCAGCACTCATCAACTTTTTCTAGATACAGTGCACAAGATTTGTTTTCCTCCTCTTTTTTGACCCAATAAGCCCAGATGAGTTTGTGTAATTTTTTTCAAGTGCCCCATAGAGAGGCTCCAAGTATGGTGGGCTTGTGGTGATAACTACAGTTTTAGAGCAATGATAACACTAGATTTCTCCATCACAAAGGGTTGGACTCAGCCAAATTGCTGTCCTAAAGATATCAGTGTCCTTCTTTCTCTAGAAGTGTGCTCTTCATCAACAAAAGCTTGAGTTGAACCAAATTCTTGCAGGGCAGTCTGCATCAACTCCTGCCTATTTGGCAGGTACACATCTTGAGTTCAGATTAAGGGCAATGCTGAGACAAAATGTCTGTCTGAGGCAAAATGGCTGTACTTATGCTAAGCTATATTTCAAAGGATCTGGCTCCCAACAGCTTCCCTTACCTGTGGGCACTGGGATCATTAAGTCTTGGGTAGAGTTGGTCTCAGTGGGCTCATTAGAGGGCACTCTGGAGCAGTAGGACACTCAGGGTTTCTTCTCTTAATGTAGACTTAATGCAGATCCTCCTGTTGATTTAGGAGCAGCTGTTTCTGCAGACAAATTGATGATTGGATTTTCAGTTTTGTTCTATCTCTCTTGCATGTCCCTGATGCTCACCAAACAAATCACTTAGCTCTTTGGTTTCATTTCACATACACATAAAGGAACAGAAATACTTGTTGATGAGAATGATTTGGTGTAGGCATTGTGATAAGCAAAAGGCTGACTTCTCCTTCCATTCATTGCTCATTCCAAGGCGAGCCCTGATTCTTCCTGGGTGTGGAGAGGGTGGCCCTTACACCAACACAATCCCATATAGAAGGATGCCAATTTCTCCTCTAACAGAGTGGCCCTACTCCAAGTGGCAGAATCACCAGACTCAACTTTACCCTTGACCCTGAGAGGTTCAGGATTTGAGTCTCCACATACATCTGAAAGGAACAGATCCACATTATAAAACTGCTATATTCACCATACTCCTCTCTCTGCTGCCTTAAAGTCATGTGATCATATCAGTCACTCTTGGAAGAGGATGGTAGGCTTGGAGCATTGGTTATCTTAATCTTTATATTTGGATCAAGCAAGGAATATGGTGCAATAGGATCTAGGAAAATAGTATGTGATGAAACAAGAATGAGTGCCCCATATTTAGCAGTAACCTCCCCAAGATGTTGACCACTCTCTAAATTTTCTCTTATAAAGTGGGTGTTGATATGTATCCTTATGCAATATAATTTATTTTTTTTTAGTTTTTGGGTCACACCCAGCAGCACTCAGGGGTTACTCCTGGCTCTATGCTCAGAAATCGCTCCTGGCAGGCTCAGGGGACCATACGGGATGCTGGGATTTGAACAACTGTCCTTCTGCATGCAAGGAAAACGTCCTACCTCCATGCTATATCTTCGGCCCCATGTAATATTTTTAATTCACAAAAGTTGTTAGATCATTGTCTGGCCCAGGTTTGTTAGCATTTAGTGTTAATACATATTTTAATAGTTATTTTAGTGATACTTTAATCACTACAAAACTTGACTCCTGGAGGCGGGAGTGATAGCAAAGTAGGATAGCAAAGGACACTTGAGTTGCATGTGGCTGACCCAGATTTGATCGCCAGCATCCAAGATGGTCTCTGAGCCCACCAAGAGTGATATCTGAATGAGTAATCTTTGAGCATCTTTGAATGTGGTCCATAAACAAAATAGAACAGAACAAAACAAAAACTTGACTTCCCTTCATTCCTGAAGAATTAGAATGTATCTTACAATAAAGTAGGCTCTTGTAAGTTTCCTTTATAATTCCTTAGTATATGCCTATGTACACACATGCATATAAATATAAATGCATATAAATATATGCACGTGTGGAAGTTTGCATGCATGATCATGTATCCATGTTTGCCAATGTAGGTACACATACAAGTGTGCACTTGAAATATTTGTGTGCAAATGCAAACATGCATATTTCAGTACTTGATTGAGGTGTCTTTTTTGTGCCTGAGATCTCCATACAGTGAGAGTAAACACATAAAAGAAGGGCAGCGGGAAATGGTTTAGCAAATATATAAGCTAGCTGATTTGGTTTCTATACATCATGAAAAATAATTCAGGAGTTGGGGACATAAAAACAACAGAGGGACACCTTTTGGTAAGCAGGAGGGGGTCTTGGAAAAGGTGACATTTCAATGAGGAGCTGAAAAATAACAAAAAAAATTAGTAGGCAAAAAGTCGGGGAGATTGAATTATAGACAGATGGGAAAATATGAGTAATATACTATTTATCTTCAGAACGTCTGTCTTACCAATGTAGACCTGCTCTGAAGAAACTTCCACATGAAGGGACAGAGATGGTTAGGACCAAAACATTGGGATGTTGGTGGAGGGAAGTAAGCACTCTGATGGTGGGTGGTATTGGAGCACTACATGCATGAGACTGTCGCCAACAGTATCTCAAACCATGGCACTTCACTACAAAGGGAGAATATAGAAATAAATCCATATAGAAATTACTTAAATGTTAGTTTGCAAACCCACTGTGCCTCCAGGAGAACTTTCTGGATTAAGTATGCCCCCAAAACAGCAGGGGCAACCCAAGGTCAGAGTCTGTCTTCTGTTATGACCTCTTTCCCCTAGTTGACTCAGGCTGCACTGGTCCTGGCACCAGCCCACCCACAATTGTGGAAATATTGGAACACATGATCTTGCTGCCAGCCTGGTAAGGAGCAAGCTCACCCTTCAAAAATGTTCATTTGAGGACTCAGCCCTGCTCCAGGCATTGAGCTGTTATCTCGGGGATGATCAGGTGCCTAGTCTGCGGGTGAATGGCTTCCCCCAGCATCCAAATTATCATTGGATATTTCCTAGTGGTCTTGAGGGTAGAAGGGTTTGGAGAGTTTGGAAAGAGCCAACCCACTTTCATTTCAAAAGTATTAGGGTACAGTAGAAGCTCCTTTATTCTAATGATACTTTTAGATGCTGGAAGTAAATGAACTCTCAGAGATAGAGTGAAGAAAGTTGGTGGGCTTTGCAGCCAGGGCGTGAGGGTGCTTGTTAGAAGCAACAGTGTGGTGCCCTGCTTTTGAAGTGAAGGATTTCCCCCAGAGCATCATTTGGTTAGTGCTGCTGACTATAATCGTAGGGGAGAGCAGGGTGACCCAAAGTATTCTGGGCTCATAGATGGTCCAAATCTTGTTCTTTCTTTTCTATTCCTTTGTCTGAATCTGCCCACGACCCAAATAAAGGTGCCAGAATTTCATGCCCCTGGTATGGAAACCAAATATTTGTTTTGTGAGCGTACTTTAGAGAGAGATGCTGTGCTGAGGCAGGCAGTGCTGGCACACCCATGTTGTGAACCCAAACAGAAAAGCATTTACCATATTTTCCGGTTTATGACGACTGGGCGTATAAGACGACACCCTAATTTTGCAGTTAAAACATAGGTTTAGACCTATATTCGCTGTATCAGACAGAACGTTCCTGTGCTGCAACTGTATGTACCATAGTGAGCCAATCACAACAAGCAAAGGTTCAAAGGTTCTACTGGAATAGACTTCCTCTCTGACTCTGGCCAAGCTGAGCAGGCTTTTGACAGTGTAGATTCGGGTCCAGAACATTGTCTAATTTGCATGTATAAAAAGCCTGCTTGGATTGGCTGAGTCAGAGAGGTGGTCCGAGCAGCCTTGCAGTGATTGGTCCCTTATCATAGGCACCTTTTCTGGCAATTCCCTGCTGGCGTCAGTTAATTTCCCCCACTACATGAACCAAACAACACCCCATTCTTGGACCCTAGTACTGAACCACCAACAGGGTTAGCTGGGTTTTGCCAGAAGTGGCCCCCAGATCCCTGAGTACTTTTTGGGAGCCCCCAAGAAAGAGATTTGGAAACTCTGCGGCCTGATTTTTTGTTTGTTTGTTTGTTTCGTTTAGCAGCATATTGAAACATTTTTCGGGATATACTTGGTGTATAAGATGACCCACGATTTTCGGTTGACTTTTTTTTTTTTGTTTCAAAAGTTGTCTTATATGCCGGAAAATACGGTACTTTAAAATTACTTTCTTTTTCTACTTGCCTCACCCTGCCCTGCCCCGACCCGTCCTTCCTTCTCCCTTCCCTCCCCTCCCTCCCTCCCTTCCTTCCCTCCCCTCTCTCCCCTCCTCCCTCCCTTCCCTCCCCTCCCCTCCCTCCCTCCCTTCCCTCCCCTTTCTCCCCTTCCCTCCTTCCCCTCCCCTCCCTTCCTTCCCTCCCTCCCCTCCCTTCCCTCTCCTTCCTCCCCTCCCTTCCCTCCCTCCCTCCCCTCCCCTCCTTTCCCTCCCTCCCTCCCTCCCTCCTTTCCCTCCCTCCCTCCCTCCCTCCTTCCTTCCCTCCTTCCTTCCCTCCTTCCTTCCTTCCTTCCTTCCCTCCTTCCCTCCTTCCTTCCCTCCTTCCTTCCTTCCCTCTCTCCTTTCCTTCTTCCCTTCCTTCCCTCCTTCCTTCCCTTCCTCCCTCCCTCCTCCCTTCTTCCCTTCCTTCCCTCCCTCCCTCCTTCCTTCCTTCCCTCTTCCTTCCCTCCTTCCTTCCCTTCCTCCCTCCCTCCTCCCTTCCCTCCTTCCTTCCTTCCTTCCTTCCTTCCTTCCTTCCTCCCTTCCTTCCCTCCCTCCTTCCTTCCCTCCTTCCTTCCCTCCTTCCTTCCCTCCCTCCCTCCTCCCTCCTTCCCTCCTTCCCTCCTTCCCTTCCTTCCTCCTTCCTTCTTCCTTCCTTCCTTCCTTCCTTCCTTCCTTCCTTCCTTCCTTCCTTCCTTCCTTCCTTCCTTCCTTCCTTCCTTCCTTCCTTCCTTCCTTCCTTCCTTCCTTCCTTCCTTCCTTCCTTCCTTCCTTCCTTCCTTCCTTCCCACACCCAGCAGCACTCAGGAGTTACTCCTGACTCTGCTCAAAAATCACACCTGGCAGGCTGGGGCAATCAAACCTGAGTTAGCATCCAGCAAGGCAAATGCTCTGTACACTGTGCTATTGCTCTAGGCCCCTAAAACAAATTTTTTTGTATTTCATTTTACTTTCAGGATTTATATTAAATTAAAAAGCTTCTGTAAAGTGCGGAAAAACTCAAGATAAAATACAAAGATAATCTACTGAACAGGGAAAATATTTGCACACAATGTGGTCGATAAAAAGCTGATATCCAAGATCTGTGAAACACTCACAAAACTCAGCAACAGAAAATCCAATGACCCCTCTCACAAAGGGGGCAAGGAGGTGAACAGACATTTTCACAAAGAAGACATATGGATGACCAATAGGCATATGAAAAAAAAATGCTCTTTGTCACTCATGATTAGGGAAAGACAAACAGAAGAGCAGGTAATCTGCCCTTTTGGTCAGGAAATCTAACCAGCCCTCTCCTAGCCAAACTATATATGGAATCAAAATTTTATGCTTGCTCTCAGACTTTCTCCTGCTGGCTATGGCACATTTTCATTATTATATAGTAAATAACTTTAGCAATGATCTTTTGACCAAATAGGTCAGAGATGGCAAGCTAGCAACCACAAATATATATGAACCTATAGATAAATGTAACTTTCTCATACACATATATACATGATATATATAAAATTGTCAACATTTTGAGATAGAAACTTTTCCATGGAGAAAATGGTTCATGCGATTTTCTGTCTAAATCTAAGGTGTCATCACTGCCAGCTTGCTCACCTTCTTGAATGATAGCAGTGTCTGGAAATGGTCATGTACCTACCCCTCGATTTGCCACATTCCTTGCCCTTCTCAGTGCTCTTATCCATTCCCATTTTATAACCGCAGATGGGATGTCTGGGACCTGTTTTATTCTTTCCCTAAGGGTAAGTCAGTGCTTGCTGCTGTCTTGATCATAGGACTGTTTCCAATAGAGGTCTCACATGTATATGTTCCTTTATCCCTTCTTACTGTTCTGCACTCAATCTGCCTTGAATGCAACATTCCTTTAATGTATATGCTGAAACAATGCTTATTAGGGAGCAAAAAGATAAGGACAGGATGGTGGAATGAATTAGATAATTCAGCAGCAATTTCAGCACTAAGTGGAAAGGGGATTTGCAGGAACACTTTTCAGAGTCTATTAAATGCAAATTTGCTTTGAGGATTTAAGTTCTTTAATTTTTTTCATTGTTTGGCAAGTTTGGGAAACTTTACTACCATGGTTGCTTGTCTTTTAAAAAATGTGAATCCATTGTCTCTAATTTTTTAATAATTATTTCAACCAGAGCTAAGTTGGGGAAAACGAATGGGGCGTAAACTCAATTTGGGGAGGGGGTGGTTTTTATTTTATGATGGTCATAAGAAAGACAAATTTTGCCTTCAACACAAACACTTCGGCAGTCATTTTAAAGATCTCCCAACGTAGGAAAAATGGAACCTCCAGAAAAAGCTATGCTTTGAATGGAGAACATTGAGTTTGCAAAACGGGTGCTATGTTTTTATTTTCTTTATTACACTGAAAATTGTGAAAACTTTATCACAGGCTGTCATCAATGTGCAAAACTGAATTTGGGAAGCACTGGTCTACATTCCACAAAACCTGGCAAGTTCCCATACTCAAATACTACTGTAAAAAAACAACCCATATGCAAGAGATGAAAATGGGGGGTTCTCAAGGCATAATAATCTAGAAAGGATCTAGAAGCATAAGAATAATGAAAAAAGTCAAAATGAGGCAAAAGTGGACTTGCCCTTTGGGGAATCTTTGCAGATACCCTTCTCGAGCACTGGTCTTGCTTATAAATGGCATCTGCAGGATGTACCATCTCACCTAAAAGAGGGCTGTTCACATACCTGGCAGGGATGGGAACAGGGATGAAAAAGTTTTTAACCAGTTGGCATAGAATTAAGAGAAATACTATCAATAATTTGAAATTGAGCTACCGCCATCCAAACATTTTTAAATATTTAATATTTAACATTTTAAATATATATTTTAAATATTTTAACTAGACCATTTCAAGGCAATGGTGTTTGTGGCATTTCAGTAACTAGCACATACTGATACAGTTATGGACATGCCTGATTATCCTTAGTGGAGATAGCTGCCTTGCACAGTAACTTTGTGAATGACCTCCTGCTCTTACATTTTTATTATACATATAGTGATTGGTTAAAAAGCGAAATATGAAAACCCAGGTAGTAGTACATTTTTTTAAATTTTTTTAGTAGTACATTTTTATTGAAGAATAACTATTTACTTTTTAATTGGAATACATGTTGGCTTCTCCTATGGAAATTAATAAGTATTTGAAAGAAAAAATCTTAATTGCAAAATTTATTTTTATTAATTTTTTAAAATTTAAATTTTAGGGCCCGGATAGCACAGCGGTGTTTGCCTTGCAAGCAACCGATCCAGGACCAAAGGTGGTTGGTTCGAATCCCGGTGTCCCATATGGTCCCCCGTGCCTGCCAGGAGCTATTTCTGAGCAGACAGCCAAGAGTAACCCCTGAGCACCGCCAGGTGTGGCCCAAAAACCAAAAAAATAAAAATAAAAATTTAAATTTTAGGGGCCAGAGAAGATAGCACAAGTATTAAGGTATTTTTGCCTTGCATGCCATCAACTCTGGATCCCCATCATCATGTAGGGTTTCCTGAACATCTTTAAGAATTATCCCCATGTACAGATCAAGGAAGGTATAAGCCCAGAACACCACCATGCATGTTTCCCAAAATACTAAAAATATTTTGAAAGTAACTGAAACCTTTTTCTAGATTAAGGTTATTTATAAAACTAAATGTTTCAGAGGTACTATGTTCTACTTCTTCAAACTGTACATTACTTCACTATTCCTACCATCAATCACCAATATCTATTCTCCAGAGTCTCTCCTCAAAAACCTCAGTTCTGCAGTCAGAATTCAGGGCTTATTTTGGTTTGCTGAACCTAACAGTTTGCTTTGTTTACCTGCATCCTACCCATGAGTGAGACTATTTAGTATTTATCTCCTTTCTTCTAAATTGTTTCACTGTATATATTAATATTTTTATTTAAACACCTTGATTACAAATATGATTGTAGTTGGGTTTTAGTCATGTAAAGAATACCCCCTTCACAGTGCAACATTCCCATCACCAATGTCCCAAATCTCCCTCCTCCCCACCCCACCCCCACCTGTACTCTAGACATTCATTCATCCCTCATTCATGCACATTGTTATGATAGTTCTCAATGTAGTTATTTCTCTAACTGCACTCATCACTCTTTGTGGTGAGCTTCATGTTGTGAGCTAAACCTTTCAGCCCTCCTCTCTTTTCTCTCTAAGGATTATTCCAAAAATGTCTTTTTTTCTTAAAACCCATACATGAGTGAGACTATCCTGTGTCTATCTCTCTCCCTCTGACTTATTTCATTCAGCATAATAGATTCCATGTACATCCATGTATAGGAAATTTTCATGACTTCATCTCTTCTGGAGGCTGCATAATATCCCATTGTTTACATGTACCACCGTTTCTTTAGCCATTCATCTGTTGAAGGGTATCTTGGTTGTTTCCAGAGTCTAGCTATTAAATAGAGCTGCAATGAATATAGGTGTGAGAAAGGGATTTTTGTATTGTATTTTTGTGTTCCTAGGTTATATTCCTAGGAGTGGTATAGCTGGATCGTATGGGAGCTCAATTTCCAGTTTTTGGAGGAATCTCCATATTGTTTTCCATAAAGATTGGACTAGATGGCATTCCCACCGCCAGTGAATTAGAGTTCCTTTCTCTCCACATCCCCGCCAGCACTGCTTGTTCTCATTCTTTGTGATGTGCGCCAATCTCTGCGGTGTAAGATGGCATCTTATAGTTGTTTGATTTGCATCTCCCTAATGATTAATGATGTTTCACTGTATATATAATCCATTATCCCTCATATAGAAGTTCAATCCCTTCTGTAACAAAAGATAAGATTTCATTTGTTCTTGCTACATTCTAGAATCCATCCTGGTTCATTGTATATACTGACCTGGTCCATTGTGTATACAGATCAGAGCTTCTTTATCCACTCACCTGGTTTGTGATTGGGCAATTAGGTTGATTTCAAAATTGGGCCACTATAAATAGTGCTGCATTGTGCAGAGGTATGCAAATATCTCTTAGAATTAGCATCTTTATGTTCTTTAGATATACATTGAGAAATGGATTTTTTGGGCCTGGTGGTAGAAAGTTTTCTTTCTTTCTTTCTTTCTTTCTTTCTTTCTTTCTTTCTTTCTTTCTTTCTTTCTTTCTTTCTTTCTTTCTTTCTTTCTTTCTTTCTTTCTTTCTTTCTTTCTTTCTTTCTTTCTTTCTTTCTTTCTTCTTTCTTTCTTTCTTTCTTTCTTTCTTTCTTTCTTTCTTTCTTTCTTTCTTTCTTTCTTTCTTTCTTTCTCTCTTCCTTCCTTCCTTCCTTCCTTCCTTCCTTCCTTCCTTCCTTCCTTCCTTCCTTCCTTCCTTCTTTCTTTCTTTCTTTCTTTCTTTCTTTCTTTCTTTCTTTCTTTCTTTCTTTCTTTCTTTCTTTCTTTCTTTCTTTCTTTCTTTCTTTCTTTCTTTCTTTCTTTCTTTCTTTCTTTCTTCTTTCTTTCTTTTTGAGACATGCCTATAGTGCTTTCCAGTTTGAAAGAAGTTGAAACCAGTTTATCTTCCAATCAACCTAGAATAAGGGCTCCTATTTTCCCCCATATCTGTCAGTACTGGTGTTTCTGGTGCTTTGATAAAGGACAATCTCACTAGTTTGAGGTGATTTCTTCTTGTTGATTGGATTAGCTATCAGAGAGAAGAAGCACTTTATCATGTGCCTGTTGGTGATCTTTACATGTTTTGGAAAGGTGTCTATTCAGTTCTTCCCATTTTGATGTTTTTTTTTGTTTGTTTGCTGTTGAGTTTTGTGAGACTTTGTGTATCAAGGATATACAATGCCTTTGTAACTGGGCTAGATTGAAACAATTTTCTCAATCAGATGTAACTCCATATAACACCTTGCACAAAGGTCAAATCCAAATGAATTAAAGACCTTGACTTCAGACTCAGAATCATAAGGTATATAGAAGAACCTGTACGTAAAACACTACATGACATAGAGACTAAAGGCATCTTCAAGGAGGAAACACCAGTGTTCAAACTAGTGGAAGCAGAGATAAACAAATGGGATTACATTAAACTGAGAAGCTTCTGCACCTCGAAGGAAATAGAAACTAGGATACAAAGGCCATCCACAGAATGAGAGAAATTATTCACCCAATACCCATCAGATAAGGGGCTAACATCTGAAATATACAAGATACTGACAAAACTTAACAGGAAAAGAACCCAAAAATCTAACCCCATCAAAAAATGGGGAGAAGAAATGAACAAACCCTTCCTCAAAGAAGAAATACAGATGGCCAAAAGGAACATGAAAAAAAATGTTTCACATCACTTATCATCAAGGAGATGCAAATCAAAACAATGAGGTACCATCTCATGCCACAGAGACTTGCACACATCACAAAGAACAAGCACAAACAGTGCTGTAGCGGATGTGGAGGTTAAAGGAACTCTCATTAACTGCTGGTAGGAATGTTGATTAGTCCAACCCTTCTGGAAAACAATATGGAGATTCCTCAAAAAACTGGAAATTGAGCTCCCATAGGATCCAGCAATACCACTCCTAGGGATATACCCTAGAAACACAAAAACACAATACAAAAATTCCTTCTTCACACCTATATTCATCACAGCACTTTTCATAATAGCCAGAATCTAGAAAAAAAAGAGATGCCTGACAACAGATGAGTGGCTAAAGCAACTGTGGTACATCTACACACTGGAATACTATGCAGCTGTCAGGAAAAATGAAGTCATGAGATTTTCCTATATATGGATGGACATGGAAACTATTATGCTGAGTGAAATAAGTCAGAATGAGAGAGATAGACACAGAATAGTCTCACTCATCTGTGGAATTTTAAAAAGTAAAACAGTATTGTAATATACTGAGAGACAATAGAAGTGAGGCCTGGAAGGACCAGCCCATGATATGAAGCTTACTACAAAGAGTGGTGAGTGCAGTTAGAGAAATAACTCCACCAACAGTTATCATAATAATGATAGTGAAAAAGAGAAATAAAATATCTGACAGGCAGGCAGGGGTTGGGGAGGAAGGTGATGGTGGGCATTGGAAGTGGAAAGGTTGCACTGGTGAAGGGAGTGTACTTTTTATAGCTGAAACCCAACCACAAACATGTTTGTAATCATAGAATTAAATAAAGATATTAATAATGAAAAATCAGTAGGAAAGTGCAAAAAAAATTTCCATTCTGTAGGGTTTTTTTGTTCATTTTAAGCTAGTTGTTTGCCCAGTGAAGGAGCTTTCTAGTTTGATGGAATTCTCTTGTTTACCTTGTCATTGTTTTCTTTGCTGGTAGAATTGAAGCAGTAAAGACACCACTACAACTAATGTCATGAGTGCTTGCCTGTTTTCTTTATTTCTGCAGTTCTGGCATACAAGTCTTTCATACACTTAGTGTTACTTTTGTGCAATGCATGAGACAATGTTCAGTGCATGTGACTTTCAGTCTTTAAGATCCATTTCATTAAGACAGTGTTATTTTTCCATTTTATGCTTTTGGCTCCCAAAACCACACATTTGGGTCAGAGAGATAGAACAGTGGTAGGGTATTTGCCTTGCATGTGGCTGACCCAGGACAAACCCAGGTTCTATTCTTGGCATCTCATATGGTTCCCTCGAGCCTGCCAGGAGTTATTTCTGAGCACAGAGCCAGGAGTAACCTCTGGGTGTACCCCCAAAATAAAGAAATAAACAAAAACTTGTACATTTGAGGTTTCACACTGCCTGGTGCCCAGCAAGGTCTTCTGAAACGCCTCTGTGAATAAGTGTTTGTGGAAATAGGTAATAAAAAAAGATCAAAGACAACTGAATTTTTTTAACTTTCCTGTTTTTAAATGGCAATCATTGGCTACTCACATGCAATTGTCAGAAATTATCAGGGACCAAGGAGACATTTTCAAAGGCTGAAGTATTTGTTTTACATGCAGGAAACCCCAGTTTCATAACCAGCACCATATGGTTGCTTTAGCACCACTGGGAGCAAGCCCCAAATACCTTGCTGGGAGTACTCTTTGAACACTAGTAGGTCTGTCCTAGGAATTTCTCCCAAACTGAAATCCCTTGCAGTTATTACTGACATTTCTCTAAAATGTTGACATTGCTGCTGCTTCCCTGTCACATGTGCATTACAGGTAGCCTGTGCCACTTGGACAGCTGCTCCCAAGTAGAATTCACCACCACTGCTCAGTCCCTGTAGATACCAGAGAGGGCAGAGAGAATTGTTGCATGGATACGGGGGGCCTCTCCTACATGAGGAGAGAAGAAAGGAGAGAGAGGCATGAGTTCCCTGGGGTTTTGGGTCACATTTCTGCACATATTTGCCCCATCCTTTACAGCCTGAAGAGCCTGAGCATAATTTTCTTCCTTTAATTATTGTTAAAATGTTTTCTTGTCTTCTAGACTATGTCCTTCCTGATCCCTTGGTTAGAGAGACGTTTTGTGTGGAAGGTTTTATTTATATGCACCTGCAGGTGTTTGGAGGTTTCAGCTCTCTTTAGCTCCACTTATGAAAGGCACATTGAGTCACTTTGGCATTTCAAGAGGGTTAAGTACTCATCTTGTCTCTTCTATTTATGATTTCTGCCACCTATTTGTATCACCTAGTCCTGCATGCAGCTAGTGGACAAGTGAACCTTCAGGATATTCTGAGGGCCAATATGTGAAAATTACATAGAGTACAAGACTGAAGGACCTGAGAGGGTGGAAAAGCATGGAAAGGAAATATGTTTGAATTGAGGATATGGTCAAGAAAAGGAAACATTGGTTTAGACAGCAGCTAGGGGCTCTTTCAGCATATACTGAGATAATCAGGAATCTCACATAGAATCTAGCTTTCTAGAAACCCAAGTCTTCCTCTCATATTTCAAGAGGGAAACTTACAAAAAAACAAACAAAGCCTCACTTGTCATTTTTTCTAATGACCTTATGGATGATTGTGTGTTTGATCTAGATAGTCACTTATTTAAATATTCCTTTGGTGCCCATTTGTCTGTGAATTACACCAACCTGTAGTCCAGAAAACTCCAAATATATCAAATATAGAATAGAATTTTTTTAAATAATATCTTTATTTAAGCACCATGATTACAAACATGATTGTAGTTGGGTTTCAGTCATAAAAAGAACACCCCTCTTCACCAGTGCAACATTACCACCATCAATGCCCCCATCTCCCTCTTTGCCCCCTCCCCCGCCTGTATTCAAGACAGGCATTCTACTTCTCTCTTTCATTAACATTGTCATGGCAACTGTTAGTGTAGTCATCTCTTAACTGCACTCATCACTCTTTGTGGACTCACATCAAGAGCCAGTCCTTCCACCCCTCATCTCTATCATCTCTGGGCTTTATTACAATAATGGCTTTTTTTAAACCCATAGATGAGTAAGACTGTTCTGTGTCTATCTCTCTCCCTCTGACTTAAGAAATTATTATTTTTAATAAAATTTTTATTCATCACTGCTCCTTTGATTGCATAAATGTGCATTTTCATGTTTGGAGAGTTTTAAAAAATAGATTTTATTGAATAAAATTTATTTAGAAAGGCATGGGGAAAAAGAAAAAGAGGTTTATGCATTTTCAGGTGAATACAGCTTAAAGGAGCAAGCCCATGTTTGGCCTTTTTTGAACGGCAGTAATTCCTCTTAGAGACAAATAATTTACTTTGAACTCACTTTAAAAAATATTAGTTACTTTATTGAAACACTGTGGTTACAAGGTTGTCCATAATAGAGTTAGGTTTTTTCCCTCATTTAAAAACAAAAACGAATGGCAGAAATCTTCTCATTAAAGATTTTTACTTTCATTCTCTTTGAAAGGGTTAACAAAGCAGAAACACCACAGAATGTAATTTTCTCTGGTGAAACTAATTTGTCCATTTATTTTAAGAAAGTTGATGAATATGGGAAATCTCAGAATTTTTTTTAAAAATCAGAGGCTCCTTTTAGGAAATGGTTTCATTTTAGCTCATGATTGATTTGGCAATAACTATGGTTGTTTTATTTGTCAGGCTTTGGAGTAAAGGTGGAGCCCATGACTGGGAAGAACCTCTCACGAAAGAGATTCTCATCTTCCCAGCTTCACACATGCCTGGATCTGACCATTTTTGCTCCTCTGTTTGGCTCTAAGTTCCTGGCAAAAATAGCTCATAAGGAAGGCAGAAGAAGACATTAATCAAAAAACACTTAGTGACAGTCTAAGAACAAAGCAAACTAACTAAGAACAACAAAAGTCTCACCCTCTTAAATATTTGCCCACATGTGAAAACACAATCATATCAGATTCTGTTCAGTGTAAACACTCTATGTCAATTTAATCTCCAATTCATCCTCTATCTCCTTGCTCTACCTATTCAGCTTTCTCCATTATTTCCATCACCCATGGCTTACAATACTATCAATGGTAGTTTTATGCACAACACATATCAATGTCCCAAGTACCCACCACACCCACACATCCAGCTCCTCATACCCAAGCAAAGCTTAAGTTTATAGGCCAAGTCTCTGGTTCTATTGCTTCTGCTCATTTCCTTTCCTTTACTGTTTCTTTGTATCCTATATATGAGAAAATTTGTTATATAGCTCTCTCTTTATGGCTGGACCTCACTCAGACTTACATTCTCTAGTTCCATCCAAGTGGTTTCAAATTGCATGATTTCATTTTTTCTTATAGTTAAATAGTATTCCACTGTATATAGTGAAATAATTGTAGTGGGTAATTTCTTTACCCAGTCATCTTTTGTTAAACACTTGGATTATTTCCAGACCTTGGCTATTGTCAATTTTACTGTTTCTATTCTCTTCTTTCCATCTGTAGTCTTCTTGAGCAGCTGACCTAATCTCCTTGGTAAAGATCTTCAGGAGAAAAGATACATATCCAAGAAGGCATTATCTCTTATGATTCCTCTAAGTTGATGCAAATTGACAATCACCTTCCAGGAAACTTAATTTCACTCTTCATCTCTACTGTCTGGCTAGATGATCCACTGAGGGCCTTCAGAGTCCCTTATCCATGTGTCTCTTGTAGAATTTATTATACAAGCTATTGAGGGCAGCAGGCTATCTTATTTAATGTGATCTTCCTCATACTTAGCACAATGTTTTACATGTCAGTGTGTGCTAATTGAAATAGTTCTGTTTGCCCAGTGGTAAAGAAACAACATAAGAATAGAAAACCATGAAGAGTCAATGCCATGATACCATATGATTAAATAGGGGCCTCCAAAACCAGGCCTCCATGATTTTCCAGACAGGTTTATTGCAGTACTTTTTTATGTTGCCAAAAAGTTGAAAATGGCATATCCCATCCACATGACAGCAGACAAATTAAATGTAGTATACTTACGAACAGAATTAATAAACACATCAATACGTATTGATGTGGTGTGGGTGAGCTTAAAAGTTGGTGAGATTCATAAAAATAAGCTTTATGTATAGAGTTTACAATACTTTTATATGAATGTAAAGGAATTCCAATTCAATAAGTTGGGGTAAAAATAACATATCAATTACAGCTATTTTTTTAGAGACTAAAACAGATGCAATGTGGTTAAAAAAAACAGCAAAGGGTCGGAATGCCATAGTTACAACTCAAAGCAGGATTTATTTTCGGGTTTAAGAGGAGAACTAAAGTGGGTCAAAGGGAACTTCAGGGCTCTTCTTATTGTCCATGCCTATTCAGCAGAAGCACACTTTAATTGCATGTATTGCTTTTACATGTGCACACATTTTTTCTTCTCTGCACTGAGAATTGGCACATTCCTAAAGTCAAAATGTGTGCAAATTATGACCCCAGTGCCTCAGAATATCTTGGTAAGATTTGTGGAATTCCCCCCACTCTTCTCCTTCATTAAAATCTGAGAAAAACATTTGTGAAGGATATTGCTGAGGCCAATCCTCCTCCTTTTGGAACAATCTCATTGTTTGTCAACTGCCAGCTTTGACATTCTCCCTCACTTCCCACGGTCTGGCAGCTGAGAAGAAATCCGAAGCCAATTTGATTCTCCCCTCTGAAGAACAGCTTAGCAGTCTGCACTATGTTTGGAGAGAACTAGTAAAATGTGCAATTTTCCCCCTCTATTCCAAATGCCCAAGCGTGTGTGTTAAGATGGGGAAAATCTGCCTCCTGGCATAAATGTGCGATCATCATCCTTCACAAGAAGTCTTTTTTTTTTTTAAATCTGTCTTGGTATTTGATGGAAGACATGATCATACAAAACACACACTTACATGTGCACACACACAAATGTTGCTAGATTTAAACACCACTTCCTAAAGTTTGAAATATACAACAGACAATATGGATCAGAGTGATAATACTACAGCAGGGAGGGCGCTTGCCTTGCACTCTGTTGACCAGGTTCAAAAAACATGCCACTACATATGGTCACTGAACACTGCCACGAGTGATCCCTGAGCACAAAGTCAGAAATAAGCTCTAAGCACCACCACAGAGTGTGGTCCTCAAACAAACAAAACCCAGATAACAAGAGCATATTTCATGATAATGACAAATATGGATTCAATATCTTTATGAGCTATTTGACTCTGATTATACTCACTCTGTGTAGGAATGAGCTGATCTAAAGTGGATCACAGAGTAATAGCTCTAAAATGTGACAAAAATTAGAATTTTAACTCTGATCTTGTAGCTCCTGAGACCCAGAGCCTGTGACCATGCTCGTATACTTTCTCCTTTCTGAGTTTCTCCTTAGATGATACTAACTAGAAGATACAATTACACACTTCCTGAAAAAATTGTCGATGCTTTTACAATTAAGTCATCCTGGGTTCAAAACCATTGAGCCAAGCAAAGGTATTGATGTCAACTCTAGGTACATTGACAATGAGGTTGTATTTGTAGCTGCAAATCAATGAAATTTGAAATCACAAAGACAGGGGCCATCGTTGGTTACTTTGCTTAAAAGTTTGGAAAAGTTTCTCTCAATTTCTCTTTTTTTTAAAGGCACAGTATAGGTGCTGGGATTCTCAGATGCTATGACAATTCTGGGTTATACACCTGGATAACCACTGGAGTGTGGGAAGAATCTGTGCTCATGAGGTCACTTAACTCCTGGTATTGGGCTACTCATCAGTGATCCTGGAGTTTATCAGAGGGAGGTTGTCCTAGGTGGGCCAGACCCAATCATGAAACCTCTCAAAGAGGAAGATGAAGCTTCAGGAAGGAGGTTTTCTGCTAACTTGGAAGAAAGTACGTGGATCTATTATTAACTGCTTCCTGGGGGCATTTGGATGGAGTAACATCCCAAATGAATATTTCTGGAGGTGAGAGAAGTGCATATCAGTCATTTAGCATGAACTCTGGGCATGAACTATGCCTACAACCTTTCCAGAGACTAGCATCAGAATCGCAATGTACATCTTTACCTGGTCTCAGACTCATGAGTCTATGCGTTTGGGATCCAGCCAAGCTAGAGACTGACTTCTGACCCACAGCATACTGACCTAGTACATCTGTATTCTGGAGTGTATGTTTATCTTTAATATTGCCATAGAAAAATGAACATAGGCTGTAATTCATCTTACAGCAACATATATATTAAACAAGAATTGCCAACTGCCTAGTGTATGCGTGTCTATAGTAAATCCCTTTCTTTCTGAGAAGATGTGAAACACTGCCCACTTACTTTTCTGAAAGTGAATGTGGTGGCTGGAGTTCCAGCAACTAACTCATCCCATGAGGACAAGGGCCATGCTAGCAATGAGGAGTGAAAAGTTGGACAGAGTCTGAATCTCATACCATCATAGACAAATGATACAAACCTGGACCTGTGTGTGCAAGTCACACTTCTCAGAACCAAGTTACTCTGTGGTACCCCTGTCCCCCCAATCCAACCCACTTCTATTAACAATTTGTAATTGGTGAGGCACATAACTCAATTTATTGATGTGCCATCACGTTCTCTCCAGCAAAAATATTGATAATGCTGACTTTATACCTAAGAGCAGGCAACCCTGGGTTCTTTGGAGCAGAGGAGTCCAAGTGATTATTCATAACAGATTGTTTCACTGTGGACTAAGAATACAATTATGAGTTCAGACTTTATCATTGGAAGAGGCGGAAGCCAAATAATAAAAGCTCAAGAGAGATCCTGGAAAATAAAGGGAGTGGCTGAAAGAGAAAGAAAGAGGAGGGGGCTTTTAGCTCCCTCCGATTGATTTTTCCTGATCTGTACCCCATTCCAGAACCTTCCCTACACCCTTGCCCCCACACTTCCTGATAACTCTCTGATGTGGCTGCTTCTCAACTCAAAATACCATCTCACAGCTCAGTTCAGCCTTACAGCTGTGGGCCTCTCTTGGCTGGAGTCAATTCCTATTTTATCATTAGAAGTGCTGAGAGTAACCCCACTAATCTCTGAATATTGCTCACACACACAGAAAGAGAGCTAATGTGTTCCAACACGATGCTACTATTAGATTACTGTAACTCATTTACTCTGCCGGGCCAGCACAGACCCCCCCCCCCCCAGCACAGGAGCTAGTACACGCACACAAAATCTATAAGCTCTTCCCGGAACACAAAAGCCTCCTCTGATGTTGATAAGAAACAGGACAGTCACTCTCTCCTGACATATTTGTTCTTTAAAAACAAATCAATGGCATAGGGATTTGGCACCTGCACGCAGAGCAGCGGCTTGATGAGGCAAAGATTGTCTTCATTAAGGTCATTAATATTCATAGGGAGTAGAGAATCTGACACAAGAGAGGACTCACTAACCTTTTCTCATATTAGATTTTTACTTCTTAATACAATTACAGTCCGGCAATGACTTAATTAATGCTGCTTTTCGTCAGGCGCCTTTAAAGAGCTGTCAATTTGGTCCTGCAGAGCCTGTCAACGGAACAGAAAGACAGTCATCATGGTGAAAAAGACACAGGAAGAAATTCAAACACTTAATAATATTCAAAGTGCTCAGCCAAGTCACATCACAAACCGGGACGAAGGCACACCTCAAAGCTTTGCTGCCATCCATGGCTTTGACCAGTCTCCACAATGGGATGGGAACTGGGACTGCATCTTGTAGTCTGAAAGGTCTCCAAGAGAAATCTGGGGTGACAGGCATTGCTGTGAAAGGAAATAATGTGCCTGTCAGACTAATCTCAGCAACCTGGATGATGATGGGGGTTGTTGAGGTGATCTTAGGGCCTTAGAATGTAGACTTGGAGGTAAAAGGGAGCTCAGATGAGTCTCAGCTCATCACTGAGAGATGAGTGCTGTGGAGCTCTTGAGCCAGGTGCTACCACCTGATGCTCTGCCAGCCCAAATTTCACCTGCAGGTGTTTGGTTCCAAGTAGTTCACTGTTGTAAAGAAAGATGAAAACAAAGCCTGAGCCCAGATGCAAAACTCCAGAATGCAGGTCTCTCCTTTCCAACTCTGACTATTCAGTTCACTTCTCTCCTGTTCACTCTCCAGTTCACTTCTCTCCTCAGCCATGAGCTGCAGAACTGGAATCCCCACCCTGGCTACCACCTGTGGCTGCTTCAATTCCTTTCTCCAGCCACCAGTCCCTCTATTACCTGGTTAGGCAGCTAAAGCACTCTTCTTTCTCACTCAAATTTAGCCTTCTGCAGAACATAACCTTAAAACCTTCAGAAATCAACACCTGGCCTTAAGCCCCCAGATTTTCAGTTTGAGAAAACTGTTATTTCTGAAAATATTTCCCTCTGGTTTCTTCCTGGCTAAAGCAGTGTACTTAAGGTGGGAGTGTAGCTCATGTGAAGCTTCTAGCATTCTTGAGAGAATGTTTCAGGGGCTGGAGCAATAGAGCAGTGAGTGAGTAGGCATTTGACTTGCATGCAGCCAACCTGGGTTCCATCGGAGGCACCATATATGATCTCTATCAGGAGTGATCTTTGAGCTTAGAAGGAGGAGAGTAAGCCCTGAGCACCACTGGGTGTGGCCCAGACCATCATCCAACAGAATTTTTTAAAGGGCATGGACACACACACACACACACACACACACACACACACACACACACACACACATGACTTGATCTGCAACAAAAAAGCATCCTCAGATGCCATTGCTTCTTTCCAAACCAGAAGCACAAAGTGTGTTCTAGTCAGTGCTATAAGGTGGGGTTAGAAGTTGTCCACCAGGAGATACTTGGCTCATTCCTGGCTCTTCCCAGGAGAGACAGACTCAACCTCCTTCTCGTGAACATGTCTGGATATGACAAAGGATCCCTGACAAGATAGCCCTCCTTTGGTAGAGAACTACTGACCTAATGGAATTTCTTCTTGTCATCCTGCACCCAGAGGCCTACCTAGGCCTCTAAGGGATTCACTTTCCCCTTCTCCCTGCCCCCAAACACCAGGTTTTGTGCTTCTGTTCTTATTCATTGTGTAGATTCAAAGCAGCCTGAAAATAAAGGTAGCTATAAATATGATTTGAATAACTGATTCAGCGTTTCACGGCCCACGGTAAGCTTAATTGTGCTTCATCAGCAAGGCGAGCTGAGGTCTTCCTGCTGGGGGCTGCAGGGAGCCAGAGAGCAGAGATTCCTTTCTGGTTAGCTCTTGGGGACTTGGATTATGCGGATGTAACAAGCAAGGATCCTACCCTAGGGCAGCACCATTCTGTTCTCAGGGCTCAGAGATGTCCAAGAGGATAGAGCTCAGTCACCTATGGGACCTGACTTCAGGTTTGGGAAGGGGGTGTCATCCTGTAGGAGAATGACCAGGGGTAACACCTGTGGTTATTGACTGAAACTCTGCCTACTAAAACATGGGTGACCTACCAGATGGCTGTGTTGAGGATGTGGCTGAGGGGTGTCCATATAGCTCTGCCAACAAGGGTGTTCAATAAGTCACGACAGAATCATGTGGGGACACACATTGACAGAGGGGGCAAGGGGACCTTGCTTTCAGACTTTCTGTGATAATGGATATCTTGTGGCTTAAGGTTCATTCGCAGGACATTAAACCAATGAGGTGGAGTGCAATACCCGAGTGCTGTATATATCACTACTGTGTATGTTACCCTATTGTGACTATGATACTGAACAATTTGAAGGAATTAATTTTTGTTTTTTGTTTTTGGGCCACACCCAGTGACGCTCAGGGGTTACTCCTGGCTATTCACTCAGAAATCGCTCCTGGCTTGGGGGACCATATGGGATGCTAGGTCCATCCAGCTGCATGCATGCCCTACCACTGTGCCACCACTCCAAAATATTATTTGACAGAAGCTAAAAGAGAGTGGTGGGTTCTGAGAGCAAAGGTCATTCTGGCTGGTGACCCGGCTAAAATCTCAGACTGGGTTTGTTTGCTTTTGAGAAACTTGTCCAAGGGTTTGTAGTTTAGTCTCTTAGAGAAAATGTGCTTAAAGCTAATGAGATCTTAGTTTCTATCATTCCAGTATACTAAGTTTGCTTTACAGGAATGTTCAATTTTGCTCCTGAAACCTCAGAGGGCAACATGGGAGAGTGGTTATGGTGCAACCAGTGGAAGTGGTGCACTGCCTCAAATGCACTAAAAGAGGCACCAGTCTTTCAGAGCCAACAGGGCTGCCAGGGAGCAATTCTCAACAGCGCCTTCACATGAGAGCAACAGGAACTGCAGTAGCTAGGACCTAAGGTTCTTTTCCAGATTTCCCTTGCATGGGGAGAGAAGGTGATTTGGTGATGGAACTCAAGAATAATTCATGTGTGCATGGGAGACCAGATCTAAGATCAAATAAGACTGCATGAGGAAAATTCTAAAATTTCTACTGATGAGTCACACTTTTTTAAAGAAAGCTGTTGGTTCTTCATGCGGATCTTCATGTTCTGCCAGTGGTGGTTTTAGAGTCTGAAAATTAGACTGGTTGTGATGTCGAGACTAAGAACTTGTGAGAAAGCCCTCAGTAAGAAAACTGGAAGCTGTACAGACAAGCATGCGCTGCCTTCTTAAGATCTTTCCTCAACAGACTAACTTTGCTGCAGGCTGATCAGTTCTCTCTTAGCTATGGAATCCAGAGCCTGACCCCACCTTCCTTCCCTACAACTGGCCACAGTTATATGGTGCAACTTGCAATGGAGTCAGAGGTCCAGTCCCTGCTGGGGATTTACTAGCTATGTGTTTTGAGCAAATTATTTCATCCTCTCAATCTCAGTGCTCTCGTCTCTAAGTTTGTGACCATGATTTACACCTAGCTTGTCCCTGCTGAGAACTAGATTTTCATCCCTATGTCCCATGAGGGCTGGGCACTGTTTACTGGAGCAAGGTGTCAAGATGATAACAAATTGTCTATACAAAAGTAGCCAGGAAGTTAGTGCATCAGAATGTGACCTCACATTGCCTTAGCTCTTGTGCCCACCTCTGTGAGCTTCTGGTGTGAACTCTGTGATACCCACATCAGGGAAGTGGCATATATGTTTTCATCCAGTATTGTAGGTCATGAGAAGGAATAAGAGCATGCCACTCTAATGCCTATTACACCTCAGTATCCTGTTTCCATAAGTCTCTTGCTTCTTACCCCTTTCAATAAAAAAAACATAAAATCCTTTCATCATGCCTAATTCTGCCAGCTCATAATAGAGCTTTCTTCTGTTCACTACCAAGAAATGATGCTGGTAGTGGCATGAGCACAGATTCTCATCCCATTTCACTTGCAGATACAATCTTCTGGTATTCTTCACCTGGAAGCTAGTGTTCTTGTATCTAGAATCGCTCTGGTCCCACCATCACCTCCTATTTTGGAGAATGAGCCACCCTCTTGCACAGACTTTTTCAGAAGACAGAAAACTTGGGGAATAGTAATGCAAGATGATGTGACTTAGAGAACTGTCCAGGCTTCCTTCATTATCATAAGGTCCTATAAAAGAAACCATTTGACTCTAAAATGTCACAGGAAGAGACCTAACTGATTTTCCCATTACAGTACCCCCTCATCATTTGCTACCCTGAAGTGGCTTTAGGGATTCATTCCTCATTCTGCCAAATTGAACTCAGAGGACTCTCCCCCACAGGTAGCCAATGACACCCGTTTATCAAGGAGTGAACTCATTTATCTTGAAGGGTGTTGTGTCTTTCCAGAGTTTCACCTGCCAACAGGAAGACTGAGAACTCCTTGTAGAGAAAACCTAATTTACTTAAAGGAAAGTGTGGGTGCTCCTTCAACAATATTTTTGTGTACTATTCCACAGACAGAATGATGGAACAGACAATTTCAAGCCCAGGCACTTTCCTAAGACACCTGTCTGCAGATAACTGATCATGAAATACAAGTGTCTTGCATGCCCAAGAAGAGGGATTATGGTGCAGCCTCAGGGAGAGGCAGGGGGGCAGAGATGGATGCTCACACACCTGGCTTAGGCAAATTCTCCCCTCTGGAAACAGGGAGACAAATTGTCAGGTTGAAGTGCATCTTCTTCCTACTGACTACCCTGCCTTCCCTACTATGGTCGAAAGAGAATATTCCTTCTATGAAATTGGTTTTGAATACCAGGAGAAACCAAAGTCAATATTCAGAGACAATCTACTTAGCTTAGAATTAGGGTGCAGACAGACTAGAATACACTTAAAATGCAGTGCTCACTAGTATGTTGAGAGGCATGAGCATTTGTGTTGGATACATCCATACAAAGTCAACTTCAGTAAAGAATATATCTAAATGCATTGTGTATGCACAGGTCACTTTTCAAGTCATTTACAAGGGCTACTTGATTTATTCCTAATAATAGCCCATATGCATGAAATCATTTTATATATTTAAAGAAGAGAGAAACTGAAGTCAATCTTGCTCAACTCTAAGTTTTATTTTGTAATTTTTGCTTTGAAGGCCATACCTTGTGGGGTTCAGAGTTTACTGCTGGCTCTATGTGTGAAGGGATTAACCCTGATGGGATTCAGGAGGTTAGGGAGTATCAAACTCAGGCCAGCCATAGGCAAGGCAAGCTCCATAATCATTGTATTATCTCTATGTATCTTTTTGTATTAACTCTAAGATTCAGATTTTGTTGAATGCTCTTTTCTCACATGTATGTGTGTATTCACACTTGCACTGATGTATGTTTGTGAATGCCTCAGATCATGCATGGATTCAGGAATAGTAAAATTGAATAAGTGTGCCCTATAGAAATGCTCTAGGTAGTTGTCAACAAGTCTTAATTTAGAAATAAATAAGGTAAAGCAATAAATGAAAGTGAAAATCGGGCATGGTTGACTGCATTTACCGCTGCTTTCTTCTATAAACAACTGAGAATCCTGAAGCAGAGAGAGATGTGGTTTTTGGGTGTAGACAATACTCAGAACAGTGCTAAATGCAGCTCCCAGTTTGGATAGGAAGCCTTGCCTGGATCCACATCCTCCAGCTTGCTTTTCTAAATCAGGCTTTGGAGGTTGAGATGAAAAATGAACTTTTTCATATAAACTGTGCTAACTCTTATATTCACTTTTAATGAACAGGTCATATGCAGTTCTAAGCATTTTTCTTTGAACCTCATTTCTTCCCTTCGGCTGTAATGAGAGAGGAAGAGAGGCAGAGAGCTGCTCCACGTCCTGCCATAGTTCAAAATATCTCTTTAAATGCAGAACTGTCTAAGTCCTTGGTGACCATTACTATTTTATTAAGCTCTCCATCCAAAATTCTCTTCCTATCAGGATCCCTCTCTGAACTCACACCCTGATCTTTCAACATTTTAGACATTATACCATCCTCCATCAGACCCCATTCTCCTCTTTTGCCCCTTTGCAGACACATTGACCTCGGCCCAATTTTTTTTTCTGTTATAATTTTATGCACCATTTCATCTATTTTTTTTTTTTTTTTGGTTTTTGGGCCACACCCAGTGACATTCAGAGGTTACTCCTGGCTATGAGTTCAGAAATCGCTTCTGGCTTGGGGAACCATACGCCGGGGTATCAAACCGTGGTCAGTCTTAGGTTAGTGCATACAAGGCAAATAAATGCCCTACCACTTGTGCCACTGCTCCGGCCCCTCCATCTCCTATTGATTCTTTGGTCTATTCTACCCTGAGATCATGGATGAGCAGAGGGAATTACCTTTACCTCACATGCTTTAATCCCAACCCTCTTATTCAATAAAACAGAACCACAGATATTTGATTAAATAAGTCAACAACATAGAATTTATTTCAAACAATAGCTTTTTTTTAATACAGTAAACTGAAATAAGAAAAATTGAACAATCACAACAAGTTGCTGTCAGTCCAAGATAAAATTTTCAGTGTATATGTGTTCCTATGTCACCATTGCCTCTTGCATATTTAGCTGATTCTACATTGTAACATGGTGAATTTTCCTCTCAGGAAAATACATCATTTTCAAGCACCAATAAAAGTGCTTCTTAGTCATCAAAGAAGGAAGACATATAAAGAGATATGTTTGCTGAAATACAAACAAAATAATATATAAAAACAGTTTAACTTGCCAAATTTAATCTTATGTCTTCAGGAACATTCTCCCCTAGTTTCAGAGGCAATATGTCTAACATTTTCTGGGTCATCTGTATACGTGAAGACTGTACTTATTTACTTTGATTCTTTGATTTTTTTTTATTCATAAGCTTTATCAATATTTTTCTGGCCGCAAGTTGCATAAAGGACAAGGCCCTATTTATCTTATTGTCTCAGGATATTCACTACACAGCATAAAGTCAGGCACCAGGTCACAGGTCAGGATATGAATGAGTAATGAACAAATGATTTGCCTCCTTTTCCTGTCTAATCCTCAGGTGAGAATTAGATGTCAATCAAGTGGCATTGACATTAGGCTAGGAGACTGAATCCAAGAGTAAGGAGGTTTCATTTTACAGTAAAAGTAACAAGAGAAATAGGGAATTTCTGTCTAATGCAGCCTTGTTGTTTGCCTGTTTAGGGATAAGGATAGCCAAAACCCTTTAGTAAACAGATATAATTGCTAAAAGATTGAACCTGATCTGGATGCCCTCTTGCAAAGTTGGTAAACTTTCTCAATTTTCTTTGAGTAGTTTGAAATTTTATGTAGATGGATAGATGGGAATACTTACCTTTCAGCAGAACCCCTGAAATTTTATTATTTCGCAAAGGAGAAGACAAAAAGTGAACTAGAAAAGCAGAAAGCTAAGAATTAGATGGCATCATTAAGTCTTGACCACACCCCTGAACTCTACCTGATGCTTTATAAACTCAGATGGATGAGAAACTTGAATGCGCATAACTCCAGAAGGAGAAAAATTTGTGGGCCTTTCATAGAAATTAATCAGTTGTGATTTATTTTTCTCTTTAAAAATAGGAACAAAAACAATACCTATATTGTCAAGTGATTATGGCATTGATTAAATAAATATTGTAAAGTATCACAGGCTTGGTACATAGTAAGAAATTTTTATAATCTTATCTCTAGTAGAATGAGCCTATATGCAATCTCATTATCTATTTTCTTATTTTTGTATATACTGTTTAATTATGAATGCTAAAATATTTTATTACAAATATTGGGGGAATTATTTTTAATAACACAACCCACAACCAAGAGTTTAAAATCTATTTTATATTTCTGTAATCAAATGATGGACCCTAAGTTATCTCACCTTCAATTGGATCCCATGTCAGTTACTCACTCTCATAAATCAAACAAAATCCATAAATACAGATTGGAAAGAACAGTGTGTGACTTTTAGGAACTGCTAAGGCACTCAGGAATTCATTGATGCCTCACCTGATGTGGTGCCAGGAATAGAACTAGGGTTAAGGTAAGTGCGTAAACCCCTGTACTATCTCTCTAATCTAACCCCATTCTCTTTTCTAATCCACAATATTTTGGTAATTTAACTAACTAGTATGATATGATGGCTTTAGACCATCATATTAACATTTTTAGAGTTACTTAGATTCTTTTTTTCCTTTAGATACATTCTTTCTTCATAAATTTCCATTAAATATTACTTGGAATATTTTAATGTTACAGTTAAGATTCTCTTTAGGTTGATTTTTATATCCACTGCTATCAAGGAACAAAGTGTGTATGTTGATCTCTTAATACGATTTACTGTGTGCATTTGTGATATCTCGCTCTGAACTCACTTTGGGAGAGTGTGGGTATCTCTTCACCTGTGGGGACCTAATAACTTTTACCAGTTTATATCAGTCTATATTAATTCCAGGCATTCATAGACAATGGCTAATATGGGCACAGATTCCATGTCCAAGCTTAGTAAAGTTTTGGAGTTCAGATTTCTCACATCAGTTTTGCCTCCAAGACCCCTGGTCAAATGTTTCTTTCCAGTGACTTTGAAACTTATTTCTAAAGTTCTTCTTTTACCCATTTGTGTCTTTTAAATCAGTGCCAGATGTGTTTCTTTCCCTTATTCCTACCAGAAATCTCTGTGGCCCTTTCTTACCCTTAAACCCCCATCACTAGTGACATTTCATTGCTTCTTTCCATTGTAACTCTTGTTCACCCTGG
Source organism: Suncus etruscus (assembly GCF_024139225.1). Classification (NCBI taxonomy): domain Eukaryota; kingdom Metazoa; phylum Chordata; class Mammalia; order Eulipotyphla; family Soricidae; genus Suncus; species Suncus etruscus. Next base: position 32,603,981 of record NC_064856.1, on the reverse strand, counting down.
TATTAAATATTTTTTCTGAGATGCCTAACAAGTTTCCTTTCTTGATTCCAAACTTAGCTATGTATTTAAATATATCATTTTTCAGCATTTCAGTGTTGAAGTGGGACATGGGGATTTCACACATCAGCTAAATCTACCCTATTAAAACAGAAGTTCTCCAGAATCTTCTCTATGCATAATATTGCGGTGTCGTTATATTCTTGCTGGCTATACACCTTTTTATTTTGTCTGTTCATTTAATGTTATAAAATTATTAAAGTTTCCTGAGATTGTTAGAACTCTTTGTAAATATGTTTTAATGGCTGTAAAATATCCCGTTGTATAGACTTACCCTGACTTGTTTAATATTCCTCCTTTGACACATTCTCTATATTGTTACTAAATAGGAACTCATTTTGTCTTTGGTATTCTTCTGGGAGAAAGAAAATTGTTCTGCATTATTTTAGAAAGAACTCGAGAAAAATATGTTTCTAGTATTGGAGATAAAATAACTTACTTGTAGCCACATAATAAATCATAGGAAAAGTAAGGATCCCTCACCTCTTTGAGAACACCAAAACTGAGAATGAACATCCTGTTTCCTATCCCTTTTTCTTCCTTCAAAAGCATGATGGATCTTGCTAAGGCCATTACAGCCACTATGCTGAGCATTCTTGGTTGGCTCATTGAATTCATATGAGAAGGTGGCTCCTCAGAAGCCATCTCAGACCCCAGTTTTCCTGAAAATATTGGCAGGTAGGACTAGTCAATTTATACTGATCTCTAAGAACTTGGCTTATGTCTGCTGGCTCATCTCCCAGTGAACCCAAAATAACAAATAGGCTTATGACCTGAGAAGTTTGAGCTCTCTGCTTGCAGTTTCAGTATACTTCAATACTCAACACCTTCCCAACATGCAAGTATACAATTTTCCAACACATACTCTTTAACTTTTAGCTGCTGCTTCACAACTCTTAAGATCCATAATACAATCTATTTTTAACATATGAAGATGAGGAAATAAATAGATACTCTTTCTTATTATCATAGAGGTTATTAGATGAAGGGCAGTGCCTTATACCAGGAAGAATCGCTGATTATTTCACTGTATGATCATGTACCTCTTGTCCAAGATATCTGTGGTATGCCATATTCTTTGTATTATATTATATTATATATATTATATGTGTTATATATTATATATAGTATATTTATATTATTATATAGTATATTTATGTGATGATGTAATTATTTCCTCTTTTAATGACATGGATGCCTGAGCCACATCATGGAGTCTTGAAACATGTCAGTTTTCTTCTGGCAGCACTGCTTTGCTTAGCAGCAGTCTCCCAATGTACAGAGGATTTAGGAAATACATTGTGAGCATGGGTGCTCCATTTTCATTGAGAACAGCTGCTCATTTGATGTGGAGAAGAGAGGCCCCAGGGTTAGAAGGGACCAAACTGCTCAGCCTTTAATGTTTTTTGCAAAATTATCTTGTTGACAAGTGCTGCATTATAAATTTGAATCCATTAGCTAAAAGGATCCGTAAATATTTGAATAATGGCCTTTTTAGAGTTTTGCCAGTCTATCAAACTTGTTATATGTCCACTTTTTATATTTTTCCTACTGTTGAAAAGAAAAGAGCTGAACTAAATTTTATGGATGGTTTCTAGATGTGGCTATTTTATTCTGACTTTCAAAATGGAAATGCTTTGCCAAGTAGATATAGATGAACAAAACGGTGCTAGTATATAGTTTTAGGAGTCTAGATTGCAATGTTCACAAGTATATGCCTCACACTTCTGGGTAGTAGAATTTTTAGCCAGGAAGGGTTGGATGATAATTTCTGGCCGATGAAATGTGCACGGATATGGCATGAGTCATTTCCAAAGGGGCTTTATGGAGCCCATATGTCTTCTCTGCTTTCTCTCTTTCTCCTTTTCGTACGAGGAACTGGGGATTCAGAAGTAGTGAATGATGGCATCATAAGCGAAAGGACCTTGCATCCTGAGCTCTTCCTGCAGTGAAGCTATCCATATGCCAACCATGAGCCCCTGAAACTAGTGAATTGCAGGCAAAGAAATGCATTTCTACTGCATCAAACCACGGAAAATTTGAAATTGGTTTCAGAAGCTAGCAATACCTCAACCAATGAAGTAAATGTTGTAAGCCAGAGTAGTACTAAATGGATGCCCCGCACTCCGTACTACCAGATTGATTGTGTTGTTGTTACTTTTATTTTTTCCAAAAGAGAAGTTCTCAATTCTTAATTTTTTTCTGAATCTGCTTCCAAAAGGCAGATGATGACTTGACTCTGAATGGCTGTTATTTGTTGTTGTTTTTATATTGTTTTTGTTTTCTGTTTCATTTGGGGGGAGATTAATAACAAACATTGCTCAGGACTTACTCCTCATTCTGTACTCAAGGATCACTCCTGGTGAGCTCAGGAATGCCAGGGATCAAACCTAGGCAGGTAGTTTACAAAGCAAGCACCCTACTTGCTGTATTATATCATTTTAGCTTCTGTATTGCTATTATTTGCTATTCTACATGATCCTTAATGACATAGCACCTGGCAAAGCCACTGAACAGATCAGTATTTATTGTGTTATTCTTCCACCTGTTTATCTGATTTCTAGAGAATTTTGTGAAGCTCTCAGTCAATGACTCCAAATAACAGTAGAGGAACCTCTCTGCCCGAGGTCAGTTTCACATTGGTGGTGTTGATGGCAGATTTCATTCACTTTTCTAAATCTACCAATAGATTAAACAGGTTAGAACAGAGCTTCTTCTCACCACCACCATCCTGAATATCACCATGTGTAGAAAAGAATGCTTTAATTGCTAGCCTCTCTCCCAATAGGGGTATTTTAATATTAAACCATTCTTTGAGTTTTTACGCAGTGCCAAGTACTCCAAGTATGGTGCTCACTGTTGTAATAACACTAGTCTCACCAATCCTTCCCACACTCTCTCAAGAAATACATAATTATCTCCAGGACTCTGCAAATTAGAGAAGCGAACCAATTTGCCAAAAGTTATACAGCCAGTAAGTGGTAGGACATAGGTTCAAATTCACATCCACCTTGTTCCAAATCTGCATGCCAGCAGGGTCTCATAGTCATAGTGGACATTTAGAACATCCCTATGGAAAAGTTTCTTTTTTTTTATTTTTATTTTCCCCTTCCCAGAAAAGATTCTTAAATTGCCTCAGGTAAGTTGCCTCAGGTAAGTAGAGGGTCTCAGCCTTTTTATATTGACCTTTAGAATCAAACCATCCTGTTGTGGGGTCCTTTTGGGCCTTTTAGGGTTCCTAACAATATCCCTTGATTCTTCCCACTAATTGATAGCAATACCACACCCTCAATTTGGCAGTCAAAAATGTCCCCCAAATGTGACCGTATACTCCTGGGATTCAGGATCACCTAAGCCAGAACTGAAATCAGACCCAGTGTTAGAAATGTTTTATTCAGGGACCCGGAGAGATAGCACAGCAGCGTTTGCCTTGCAAGCAGCCGATCCAGGACCAAAGGTGGTTAGTTCTAATCCCGGTGTCACAGATGTTCCCCCGTACCTGCCAGGAACTATTTCTGAGCAGACAGCCAGGAGTAACCCCTGAGCACTGCCGGATGTGGCCCAAAAACCAAAAAAGAAAAAAAAAAAGAAATGTTTTATTCTCTAAAAAAAAATAACCATTTTTTCTTTCTGTTCAAGAAAATTACAAAAGTGATCACAGCTCCTGTTTAACTGTGACTACCAAGAACTCAAAGATCAACGTTATGTTTCAGCATAGCAAATAGGTATTTGCCAGAGTCCTGAGCAATTTCCATATATAACTTTCTCATTCTTCACTTACTGTGATATTTTTTTCCTGATCTTATTTCTCCACTTGTTTTTTTTTTCATTCAAATATGCTTTGTCTAGTTGAAGTTTTTTTATACTTCAGAAAAGATCAAATGTGTAAATTTAGAATAAAAACATAGACTTGATTTTTAAATCAATTTGTTTAATGATTTTATCAAAGTGAAAACGTTCTAGGAATGGTAATTTTTATTTATTCAAGTAGTCTCTTTGATAGTAGGAGGAGAAAACTAAGTTTGATTGAAAAATTGAACCTCCAAGAAACCCTATAGTATTGACAGTATTGCAAAATGATAAAGCACAGTAATAAAATTTATTTAAAGTTAATTTAAATAAACAATCATTCAATTCTAAAAAGGCTAAAGGAAACCAGAAAATCTTTTAAAATAGTTGATTTATTTTCCAAGTTTTCCAACTCCAAGTGTTGAAAATTGTTATTCTATTAAAATATTTTATTAATAAGTTTATAAAAAATTATGATAAATGGATGCCTGGCTAAGATGCCTTTTGTAAAAATTTTGATATCAGTCAGGCTCTGAATTGATGTGCAAAAGATAGGTTCAGCTCATTGGGAGACTCCACGTTTAGAATTCTACCACATGTTTTCACAAATGAATTTTCCAGTCTGTCAATTACTGGGAGATAAAAATTGGGTCCAGAACAAAGGATGACTCAGAGGCTCATTTGGAAATTTGGGATTTCTGGTCCTGCTTTGACAGACTTGGAAGGAGAGGCAAAACATTTCCTGTAAATACCATTGCTGAGATGGAGTCTCACTCTCTTTTCCCCCATCAAACAGAAATCTATAGTGTGCCTTGAGCTGAGCCCCAGAGAAATTATCAATATTCACACATCTGGCACAAATCTGTTGGAAGAGAAGAGAAAAAGAAAAAACCCGAGATGCCATCTGTATTTCTTCAATGGTTTTGAGAGCACAACTCCAGTCTCCTGAAGTCATTTATCACACAGGCTTGTAAATATAAAGTTATATTACTTCTTGGCTTGTTGAAGAGTACTATTCCTCATAAGGGGAGGATAAGGAGATGATGTCACTGCCAGAAAAAAAAAAGTGTCGCCTTTCCCAATCCCCCACCTTTGCTGGAGTCCATAGGAGCCAAATTTCATCAAGTTTGGCACCGTTAGAGGAATTAACATGACTGAAATGTATGCCAGATTTCAAAACAATTTCTAACAGTTTCTGTGAGACCGTGTAAGCAACTGAAAATTGACATGTTGTGTTGTGCCCGAGTCAGCCAACTGCTGTCACTGCATAATTAGATTTTCCTGCACGAGAGGAGAGTTTCCTTTAAAAATTATGGAAGAAGGCAGAAGCTAATACGAAGTCTAAGTGGGCCTATTATTTACAAAGTGGTAGTCATTCACCAAAGAATGACTTTGGACACACACACACACACACACACACACACACACACTTTGTCCCCAGGAGAACCCAGAACTTCAGCCCACCATGCCTCATGTTTGTGAAATCCTCTTTGCAGAAGGAAAAGGATTTGCTGCACAGGCCAGATGGAAGGGGTCCCATTTGGCTGCCCAAGGAATGGCTGTAACCCAGAACCCAGAGCAGATTTGGAGCTAATGAATTTGTGGTTACTTCCTTCAGAGTTTGGATAATAAATGTGGATACTTATGCGGTCTCCCTCACCATAGTTATTTCTTCCTTCAATAACAATTGCTGGTTCTGCTTGGTACAGGGTCACTCAGTTCTAGACTCCATTCTCCATAAGTCCTCACTTCCTGATAACAAGCTCTGTATAATAAAACACGAACAATAAGAGTTTCCTTATTTGATGTCATGTTCTTCACAGGTAGGCAAAGTTCCTCTCTTCCCCCTTCCTGTATTTCTGGAGATGAGGAAGTTGTGTAAGCATATGGGTGGTAAGTCATCATTACCCTCAGCATAAATCTCTGATTCAATCATTTAAAGTTTAGATCTGTTTTAACAACCTTTCTCTAGAGATTTTGAAATAAACTTCAGAGTTCATCAGATCAAGATCTCTGGGGTAGGAATGAGTTTATATCCTAATTGCATCAATCATTGCTTCCATTCATCCTCTTTTGGGTACATACCTTTCCCCAAATGATCTGATCTTTTCAAAAGGGTTACTGAGTTCAAGATATCATTCAGTCACTCATTCATTTGTGATGAGCTCATTACAGTTATTATCAATTTACCAATAAAGAAACTGAAGTACAGAGAAATGCAGTAAATTGCTCCATGGCTCAAGGCAAATAATTTTAGGCTTTTTCTTTTCATCTCACATGCCAAAAATGCAATGAGTTATAGTGTGTATAAAGGCACTCAACAAACATCAGTCACACTATTGTAAACATGTGACCCAAATTAAAAAAATAATAAAACTGTTAAAGTGAATTTGCTAAGGAGGCAGTATGGGGAAAGGAGAGAGTCTTGGGCCATTGATAGAGGAACACTGACATTGATAATGGGTTTCAAGTTTTAACACTGACTGTCCAAAACTCTGTTATAAAGAGCTTTGTAAACCACATACCTAAAATTTAATATCTGAGATATTTGAATATAATGATCATGAATAATCTAAGTCCTACTAGCAACAAGAGACAAGATTGTCTCTTGCCTCTTCAAGGATTGTGAGGTGAATAGAAAACCACCTGGTTAATGCTTACTTTATCTTACAACTCATAAAATTATACATTTGTGATGGTCTTTTTATATCAGTCATTTCAAAATAAGATAGCCAAAAAATCCTGCCCCCATGAAACAACAACAATAAATACATATTAAATTACTCTGTCATTGATAAAGAAGTAAAATAAGACAAGAACTCATATCTGTAGATTTCACAAAGCCTGTGATTTAAAGCTCTATGTACACTCTATTTACTCTCAGACTTCCATGAGGTTGCATAGAGTTGGACTATGAGTCAAATGCTAAGTACCTTCATTGCTTTAAAAACCTGTACTTTTCTTTGTAAAAGTCTAGGTCTTGATCTGTGGCAAAACATAGAAATCCTTTCACCAATGGTCAGAGAGATAGTACAGTGAATAGGAAGCTTTCCTTGCAAGCAGCTAACCCAAGTTTGGTCCCCAGCCCTCCATATGGTCATTACTTTATTACTCACTAAATAAATTTACATAATGAATTCATGACTTCATTATGCATATAAAACTGAGAAATCTATCTATGAATGAGTTTTATTCTGGTCCTGTTGTGATGCTGAACTCAAGTTCTCAAAGCCTGCTTTTGCCATCTTTTTTTACAACTCTTCTCCAACTTGGTGTCATTCCCAGATCCCATAAACTGTCACATGTCAGCACATTTCTTCTGGATTAGAGCATTGTCTATTTAATTCCAACAGAAAGTTGTTCTGCACAGTGTGGTCTGGTTGGTTGATGTCTCTCAAGCCATCTCCACTGTCTGAAGGATTCAGGTTTTGTACTTTACAGGCATGGACACTGTCCCTAAGTTCCAGGATACAAACTCAAAAAATGAAAAACAAATAGGATGTGTCAGGATGTCAGCTAAAGTGTTGGTCCTTAAAACACAGGAAATGAACATTGGATAAAAAACATTACCAAATGGTCACTATAAGTTTCCTATATACTCAAAGCTAGAACATAGGGATCTAACTGATACTTTATTATTCTCCCTTTCAACACTAACCTAAACTATTGGTATTTTTTCACAAGATTCATTAACATTTTCCAGCCCTAAACAATAAAAGCTCTCAAAATGTATACACACAAACACTGCCCAGACACCTCCTTCCCCTGAGCAAGGCTACTCTCACTTACTTCACTGTCATTTCTCTTCTGGAGTAATACTCACCATGATATTAGTTACTGATCTCTTATAGCCAGGTTTGTAGTCCATGTTTGACAGAAAGCAGTTGAAGATCAATCTTGTAAATCTTGATGTTCTTATTTGTTCTCACTTCATTGAGTTCTTGCAAGAACACAACATACCAAGCACAGAGTTAAAAACAGTCTGTGTTGACTAAGAGATCTTAGAGAACATGGAGACCACATGTCCCTGCCCCCCCCCCCCAGGAGTCTTTCTTCTTCTGAACAATCTGACTTAAACTGCCCTTGTTTGAACTTCCTTACAGTTAAAACTAATACAGTACTTATCCCTTCTGAAAACACACTTTGTGCACCATTTCTTTTACAGCTTTTCCCCATAGTCAAAGAAACTCTAGGTTTCTGGTGTTACACATTAGGCTCTAAACCACTATTGAAAGTTGATTTTAAACTGAATTTTAAAGTCAGAGAGCTTTTATTTTATGGCTGAAACGCAATTACAATCATGTATGTAATCATGGTGCTTAAATAAAGAAAAAAATAAAACCATGCATAAAAAAATAAAGTCAGAGAAATTTGGGTCAAAAACTCAACTTGACTGTTTTGGAATAACCATCTTGGAAAAATGATTTAACCTATATGAATTTGAAGTTTCTCCTCTGTAAATTATGAGTAGTGCCAAACAGGAAAATAAAATACATATGAAGTCTTTTACCATGACTTTAGATACATAGTGAATGCCTCCTGAATAACAGCTGTTACTTTATATTTTATTTTTAACTTGCTTCAATGCTTCAATACTTCATCGTAATTGTCTGAAGAAATGGCCTTCGAGGAGTTTAAATAATTTGAAGTTCCAACTCTCCAATGCATGATTGGTCAATCCCCAATCATATTTTGCAAATCTCATTAGTCTATATGATGGTATTAGAAAACACTCTCAAATTCTTAGCATCAGCCAAATTCAGAGTAAAGATAATGACAAGTTTAAAAGGATAGAGATTCTTTTGTGAGTTAAAATTACACTAGATACTAATTATATTATTTTACTTGGTCTTCTAACTTTTCGAAATACCGAACTATTTCTAAAACATAGTGGTTTAAAAGTATAATATAGTATCTATTTTTATTTTACAATCATCTAGTAGATTATTTGGCTGCAGTTTCTTTGGTGGGTTTTATTGGAACTAATGCAACTGCATTCTAGTAGATGGGCAGGCAAGCACTCATGTTCAAAATGGCCTTCCTCTTATGTGCAGCCTGTGATGTAACTATTAACTATAACACGCTGGTTCTTTGCTATGTTTTCACTCATGAAAGCCAAGTTAGTGGCCTCAGGAGGACAACTAACAGGGCAAGGTTCAATTGGTTAGTGCTTACCAAGTTTTAGTTTGCAAAGATCTTAGTATGAGAGTCCATTGGTTCAAGCAAGTTTCCTGGCTTGGACCAGAGTTATTCTAGATATGGACTAAGACTCTTTAAAAGAGGTGTACCAAATAGCATGTAGTCATTTAAAAATTTGTGATTAAGCTTATTTTAAAATTTGCATTGTTTTATTTTGTTTGGGGGCTATACCCCAGTGATGTACAGGGCTTATTCATGGCTCTATTCTTGAGGATTTATCCTGCTAGTCGGACTGTACACTGTACCTGGTATCAAATCTAGGTTTGCCATGTGCAAGGTAAGTGACTTACACAATGTACTACCTATCTTGAACCTTGTTAATTTTTTTAGGAGCTACACTCAGGGGTACCTAGAATGGGGAAGACATTATTCAGTCCAGTGGTACAGGGTCTGACTATTCAATGTCCCAAATCAGCACTGCAGCACTTAGAGCCACTAATGTCACACTGAGTGGAGATTTGAGGAGGGAGTGGGGAAGTATACAGTGCCTGGCATCAAATTCAGGGACTAGCATGTGCTAGGCACATGTTCTATTACTTTGAACCATATCTCTGGCCTCATTTCACAGAACATATAATAAGCAAATAACATAGTATAGAACAAATTTGAATCTGAATGTCCTTAAGATGAAATATTCCTGCCAGTACACAACAATGCCTCAAAATAGTACAAGAATGATAATATCCTATTATCACTTAGTTTTCTGCTGATCTTCTTACAAAATACATTAGAATCCCTTTCAATGATGTAAACGATTTTGTTTCCAGCTCTGGGATAAAGTACTGTGCAAGACAACCCCAAACTCAGAAACCTTCAAGACTTCAGAAAGCTGTAAACATATGATAAAGTTATATTAATGAAATGAGAGTAGCCAGAGGAAGAAACTTGAATCTGAAAAGGATGCATTGGAAAAATTAAACAAGAACAAAGAAATTAAGGCAAACACAGGAAGACTGTTTTAAGCAGAGTGTCCATAAAAGGTCACATTCCGAAGATAAAGAGAAACTTAGTGACAAAAGAACAGAGTTCAATAATGTGACCATAGCAGAGAGCATGTCTAAGAGATGGAAAACATTACAACTTGTATCTAATAGAAAGGTACTTGGATTTTATTCAAATCAAAATGATCAGCAGTGATTCGTGGTATCTAGTATATATTGGGCCTAGACTGGCGCACACTTGCTAAGACACTATGATTTCAGCTGCTCTAAGATATGAGGAGACAGTATCTAGTTTATGCTGGTTGGATAAGTGTGTACAACAACTCTGACCTGGAGATGTGATCTGCTGTAATATAAAGATTTATAAAAACTGCAGTAAATTTTATTTAAAATATCACTTATCTTACATATTTATTTATTTTGATTGTAGTTTAGGTCATATGTTTATAATAGTGTTAATATTATATTTTTGATGTGTATTTATCACATCTTACCACTATCAAAGTGTCTAAGATCCTTCACCAATATCTTTCTGTTACTTTTATTCATGTTTTCATTCTCCTCACTCCTATTTCCCCTGGCTTGGTCATTTCAGTTTTCTAATTCATGATGAAGGGTTCATTGTTTCTATCTACTCCCTTGTTTATTCTTCTATACCACAGATAAGTGAGATCAAGATCACCCTGGATTTGTTCTTCTCTTTTTAGTTATTTAGTCTAAGATGATGTTTTCCAATCTTATCCAAGTTTTAGTAAATTCTAAAATCTCACGTTCCCTCACAACCGCATAGAGTTCCATTGTATATATCTACCACACTTCTTTATAAGTCATCTGTTGATTAATATTTGGGTAGTTTCCAAATCTTGACTATTGTACTAAATGCTGCAATGAACATAAATAAGTGTGTGTGTTTTTGAATCAGTGTTTTTGTGTTTGGGGACTAGACACTGAAAAGTAGATTGAAGGGGTCATTTGAAAGCTCTATTCTTGTTTTCTGGAGTTTTTCCATTTTTTTTCATAGAACCAGACATCCACACTGACAATGATTGTTGTTGTCTTTTGATATATGTCATTCTCACTGGTAGGAGATAGATTTCTGTCATTTTGATTTGCTTTTCCCTGATAATAGGTGATGATTCACACTTTTCTTGTGCCTCTATGATGAATTTCTTATGAAATGGAAGTTAGTAAAGATAAACTACTTCAAAGAGAGTTGAAAATGTCAGCAATTGACATTCATTGGGGCCATGGTAATCAACAAATGATGAGATTACTTAATTGTTGAATTGAAGTGTCTTTGTCTTTCCTTGTTTTTAGAAAGCATCAATAGGAGCTTCTTTGATGATTTTCATATTTATGCAATGTAGGTAGAACAGACAAAATGCTATGACAAAGTACAAAGAGAGGGAAAGAGGGCTTAGAAAAGCACTTCCCAGTTGCTAAGATTGTGTCATAGCTACTTATGCCTTTATCATGTTGGCATTCTCTAATAGATTACTAGACCTATTTAACTATGAGAAGATAAAGCACACAAAGGCAGCATTCCTTTGCCTTTATGGAAACTTAATGAATGGGACAGCCAAATACAGTGTGGCCATGGCCACAGTTCTAGGCTCAGTAAATTACAACATATTAGCTTTCCCTCATCTACCTCTCATATCCTCCCCCAACCTCTTTTTAAAGTCATTTTCTAATCCTCCATGTCTACAATTGACCTTGGCATACTCATCAGTGGAGATCATTCCATTTTATGCATATTTCCTAACCTCGAAATACCTAAATCAACCCAGATAATTCAGGAGACAAGCACACTTTGTCAAGGCAAAAGACCTAGAATCCCATCGTGTCTAATAAATTATATCCTGAGACTAAATTCCCTGTTGTCTGCATTTTTTTCACTGTATAAAACTCTCCTAAAAGATAAATCATCTTTCTGCCTTTTCCATCATGTAGGGGCTCGTTACTTCATACATCATAATTATAATCAACGAAAAACTCAAGAACAAAATCTGAACAATGGAATGCTACCTTTTTTTCTTAACATCAATGCAACTTTGTTTGATTAAAGCTTATAATAATATAGATGGGTGCTTGTAATGATTTCCATGTAGCTTTTTTATATTTTGCTAGTATTCCTCATAGGACCAACTACCTAAGGAAAGGAAAAAAATCTCTTTTTGCCTTTAAGACTTAGAAGTCTGATTTTTTAAGTGCATAGATAACTTTAATACCTAAATTGAAAAATGAGAAAAACATCCGTAGGGAAAAGGAGCTTATTGCTGCCTCCCTGAAGTTCATCAAATGTTGTCACATATTTCTCTAACATTTCTGACTTAAGTGCAAATTTAGGTGAACACACTTTTTTCCCAGAGTTCATGGCAACAGAAATATAATATGTGTTTTCTGATTAATGAGTACGTCTCTGCAGTCTAAGGTGGCTTAGGAATTAGTGCTTCTTGGAGGCAAGGAAGTGGACAAAATGATTTTACATTTATACTTCCTGACTTAGTTGTTGCTCACTTTTTAAAAAAACACCTTTCTTTTAGGTATATTTGTGGCATATACTAATTTGCAATTCCCACTCACAAAATTTACACCCTGAAGAGTGATGCACATGTGTCTTCTCCATTGGAGAAAATAATAGAATTGCCCAAATGTATGAGTGTTAATTAAGCTTACCTTCAGTCTTATCAATGAGATTGTATAAATATATCAGTTTTAAAATTGGGAATTACAATGCAGGTGATGATTGAAACATCTAAATCTAAATTATTTTTCAAAGTATTGCTTTGGCTATAATATTTAATTTATTCATAATGGGTCAATCTCTTTTTACTTCATAATCAACACTGATGCCATTTCAGACACTTAGGGTTTTGAGAGGAAAATAGATTATACGATGCAGACCACAGTGAAATTCGTAATGTCTAGGAGAGTCCTGGAAAGTTGATTCCTAAATAACAAAATTGCCTCTTGGGGACTTTGCAAAGCTGCAGACTCTCTGTGAATCTCTGTCTCTAATTAGCTGTCTACTCCTGAGTATGAAACTTCACTGTTCCAGGTCCCAGTTAACTCACCTATTGAATGATAGGTTTGTCTAAGGAGTTCATGAGTTAACCCTTGCAGAAATACTTAGGACAGTATTTGTTATAGTTTAATGGTGTTGTGGGACTGTTGTGATGATTGCTTCATGTAGCAAGTATGTATTTGTCCTTCCCAATTCAAATCTTTAAGCAATACTCGGGCAATATCTTGCCTCCCATAATAATTCATATTTTGTCTTTTTCCTTGTGATTCTTGGAGTTCCTATGTAATTTTAATAATGACACACTCTTATCTTCCCCCCAATGATACCTGCTTGTCCCTTTGGTAAGTGTATGTCTAAAACAGAAATCATGACTTGTATTCATCTTAGGCATATACACATCCTCATGTCCACCTGAATAAAGGGATTAATTTGTTCTGGGTAACTTTATTCATAAATAACTTAGTCTGGTCTTAGATATAAGTTAAAAGACAAAGCATAAAATTTTCCTTAGTCTTGTTCTCTTTGATTAGAATATCACCATTTTTGAAAGAACAAAAACAGAACTTTGATGAATGGCTATCCTTAAAATATACAACTACATATTAAATATCTACTGAAGGATAAACTATCACTCTAAAATAGTTTTCCCTCTACAAGAAGAGCAAGCTTACATTAAGTCAATATTCTAGCTATTTTACTTTAGAGAAATGCAGTAAAAATGGGAGTACATTTTATGACATTACACTGTTGAAAAATTAGCAAAATCCAGACTGGGACATAATAAGTTACCAAGTGGATTTCAGATATGTAGTGGAGAAGAAGAAAAGAAAGGACTGGAAATGTGATTCATAAGTAGAGAACATGCTGTGTATATGGAGGCCCTGAGTCTGGTTCCAGCACAGTAAAACAAACCAAAGTGACATAGTAGTTGCAAACTTTGAGTTGCATTTACACTCTGATTCAGATAAATTCTAAAAATAAATTTACTGGTAGAGCTTAACACAAAGAAAACATCTAACCCCATCAAAAAATGGGAAGTAAAGATAAATAGAAATTTTCTTGGAGAAGAATTACAGATGGACAAAAGGCACATGAAAAAATGTTCCACATTATTAATCATCAGAGATATACAAATAAAAAACAATGAGATGCCCTTTCACACCACAGAGACTGGCACATATTACAAAGAACAAGAACAACCAGTGCAAACATAGATGCAGGGAGAAAGTGACTCTCATTCACTGTTGGTAGAAATGTAAACTGGTCCAGCCTTTTTGGAAAACAATATGGATATTCCTCAAAAAACTAGAAATTGCTCTCATATGACCCAGAAATACCACTTTTGCGAAGATAGTTTCGGAGCCCAAAAACAATGCAGAAAAGGCACCTGCACTACTATGTTCTTTGCAATACTTTTTACAATAGCCAGAATCTGGAAATAAAACAAGTGCCCAAGAACAGATGAACAGATAAACAAACTATGGCATATCCACACAATGGAATATTATGCCCCCTATTTAAAAAAATGAAGTCATGAAATTTGCTTACACATGGATGGAAATGAAGAGTATTATGCTGAACAAAATGAGTCAGAAGGATAAGGACAGGTAAATAATGGTCGCGTTCATTTCTGAAATATAAAAAAGACAGTATAATAATAATAATCCTCAAAGACAATAGAGATGAGGGCCAGGAGGAGACCAGTTTGTGAAAGGAGGAAACTTGTCACAAAGAGTGGGGAGTGCAGTTCGGTCAGAGAAGAGACCACTATGGCAATGAGATTTGGAAATTATTATTCTGGACAAGAATTGAAAGGAAATAAAGTGATATGTATGATACCCTATTCAGTAACAATATTGCAAACCACAGTGTCTAAAGTGATGAAAGAAAGAGTGAGAAAGAGTAAGAGAGAGAAGAAAAATGCCATAGAGGCATGAGGGGGGAGGAGGGTAGGCAGAACGGCAGGAGGAGAGGGAATAGGATGGGGGGAAGAAACTGGGGACATGGTAGCTAGACATTGTATGACTGAAACTCAATCATGAACAACTTTGTTACTATTTATCTCAGGGAAATTCAATTAAAGAATTTATTTAAAAATAGATTTAACACTGATGGATAGTTAAGATTATGGAACTATGAATGCCCTTCGATGTAATTATGGTTATTTTTTAAATAACCCTTACCTTTTACAGTTATATGCTCAAATATTTACAGATAAAATGGTAACATTGGAGTTTTTTTTTCTTCCCAAGTCTAGGAGAGAGCCATAGCTCTCTAGAGCCATAGCACAGTGGATACGGTGTTGGCTGGCCTTGCACACAGTCAACTAGATTTAATCCCTGGCATCCCATAATGTACCCCACGCTTTCCAGGAGTAATTTCTGAGAACAGATTCAGGAGTACCCTCTGAGCACTGGATGTGATCCAAAAACAAACAAATAAAACAAACAAACAAACAAAAATCTGGGTTGGTAGAAATTTAATCAAAACAAGATAGAGTTGGAAGATTGCAAACTTTGGATGGTAGAAGTATTGAGGTTTGTGGTACTGTTCTACTTTGAGTGTGCTTGCAATTCTTGTGAAATAAACATAAAGATTTCCAATTTCCTGTATGTCAAGAAAGTTTTTATATTTCCTCTGTTTCCCCTAGATTACAGCCTCTGAGCAAGTTTTTGTTATCCAGCATACCAGATGCATTTCTTTGCAGAGTGAAATGTCCAATCATTCTTTATTGAATTGAATTTTCTTGTTTGTGAATCCATTGGTCATAACACATACTTTCAACAGGGAATTTATCAGCCAAAGAACAAAGAGTGATTGTATGTATTCAGGAGTAAATGTAATCCCAATAATTATATTAAAATAGCTAATCATGCGTGCTAGCTTCCTTGTCTTGATGAATGATATTTATATGGGGTTAGTTCACTTTATTTTTGCTGGACCTGATAATGTGAGGCGTTTGTTCTAAGAGGGTGTGGTGTTGTGATTACCAGCACAAAGGGAAAGCTTGGTGAAGCAATGGTTCTTTATCCACGATCACAAGGGTGGAGGCCGATCCAAGGACACTTTAAGCTCTTCTAGACATCAAAACCCATCCATCCACTATAAGTTATCCATCCACTAGAAAGAAGAAGCACCAGATAGCCCCGAGTGCCGGGAAAACATCTCCTGGAAAAATTAAGAGGGGCAATAGAGAGGTTGATTGAGTGTAAGAAAAACTAATTCAAAACAGGAAACCAAGACAATTTCTAGAGCAGAGATCACTAACCAGGAGTCCTGCCAACTTTTTATTTGGTTTTCATAAGGCACAAAACATTCTTGAACAACTTAACACTATTAAAATTTTCTTTTGAAAAATCATAAATTTACATACAAGTTCTTATTTCTGAGCTTTAAAGAATATCAAAATGTTAGGCAATCGGCACTCATGTTTCAGAGGTTCTAAAGCAAGGCAGGGCAGTGATGTAACTTTGTAGAGGATGGCACAGAAACTTTGCTGAACAGAAAATAATGATAAAATTGGCAAGTTTTTTTAATCTGGACAAATAATTAGTCCTGGCCATGATAGAAAATGAAGGAATCATTAGAAAGGTGGGGATGAAGACATCTATGAGCAACAATATAACATGGCTTGGTGAGAAGTTGGGTATGTAATTTACAGAACCTCTCTGTAAAGAACCTTAGTGATGAAACTTCCCTGACCTGATGAGAAAGTGAAATTGGGAACATTCTTTGCTGTATTAGGATCCTTATGAAAACATATTGACTTTTCAGTGAAATCTTTGGAGAGATAGTGGCATGAGAGATCAGAATAAGAAATCAAACATATAAACAAAGTCATATCTACATGAATATCATATCGATAATTAGAAATAAGGAATCAGGTTTGTGAAAAAGCATGAGAGGTAAGTATTGAGAGTTTTTATCATGAACAGGTGTTGGAAATTGTCAAATGCTTTCTCCACATATATTGGTAATTTTTACTTTCCTTTTGTTTATACAATCTGTTATGCTGATTGGCTAACATGTATTAAACCATCCCTACATCTCTGGGAAAACAAAAACAAAAAAGAACCCCCCCCAAATAAAACAAACAAACAAACAAAAACAACAACCAGATCAGTTCTGGAAGCAGATTCAAAAGAAGAGAAAGCTGAAGTCTTCTACCAAAGAACTTTCAGCAGGAAGAAGCTTTTCATAGTTAGAGCACAGCTAACAATTTCAAAGGAAAGAAAAGAATGTCTTCTCAGAACTTTACAAGAAAAAAACATCTAATCTCATCAAAAAATGGGGAGAAGAAATGAACAGACACTGACAAAGAAGAAATACAAATGGCCAAAAGGCACATGAAAAAATGCTCCACATCACTAATCATCAGGGAGATGCAAATCAAAACAACTATGAGGTACCACCTCACACCACAGAGATTGACACAAATCACAAAGAACAACAAGCAGTGTTGGCGGGGATGTGGAGAGAAAGGAACTCTTATCCACTGCTGGTGGGAATGCCGTCTAGTCCAACCTTTATGGAAAGCAATATGGAAATTCCTCCAAAATCTGGAAATTGAGCTCCCATATGATCCAGCTATACCACTCCTAGGAATATACCCTAAGAACACAAAAATACAATACAAAAATTCCTTCCTTACACCTATATTTATTGTAGCACTGTTTACCATAGCAAGACTCTGGAAACATCCAGATACTGTGTGACAGTTATACAATTAAACGTTATGAAATAAATTTTGGCTAAACAGATGAATGGCTAAAGAAACTGTGGTACATATACACAATGGAATATTATGCAGCCGTCAGAAGAGATTGTCATGAAATTTTCCTATACATGGATATACATGGAATCTATTATGCTGAGTGAAATACTAAGTCAAAGAGAGAGAGAAATACACAGAATGGTCTCACTCATCTATGGGTTTTAAGAAAAATGAAAGACATTCTTGCAATAATTTTCAGAGACAAAAGAGAGGAGGGCTGGAAGTTACAGCTCACTTTATGAAGCTCACCACAAAGAGTGATGAGTTTAGTTAGAGAAATAACTACATTGAGAACTATCCTAACAATGAGAATATATGAGGGAAATAAAAAGCCTGTCTAGTACAGGTGGGGGTGGGGTGGGGTGGAGGGATATTTGGGACATTGGTGATGGCTATGTTGCACAGGTGATGGAGGGGTGTTCTTTACATGACTTTAACCCAACCACAATCATGTTTGTAATCAAGGTGTTTAAATAAAATATTATTTTAAAAAATAAATAAAATAAATTTTCTGAGGCAAAAAAAAAAAAGAAAAGAATGTCTTCTAGGAATATCTCTTGTAAGCATCACCTTTTCTTGATGGTAGCATGAATAATACCATATATCACTGCATAATTTGCATAATGAAGCTTTTATGCCACATTTTTGGAAAAAATGTGGGATGTGACCATTATATGAAGCTGTTTTAAAAATACATGGCCATTACTTAAAAATTATTTATAACTAAACTATCCTTGGTATATTATAATTGAAATACCATACATGAGGTAATTTACTCCAATGTGAACTGAGAACTTAGAAAATATAATCATTTGTGTGCAAAGAGCTAGTTTGATCTCATGATCTGATGTGTGATTCTTGGTGATCATCACATAAAACATGTTTAGTCCCTCATTGCCACTGTGGGTCAGTTCATACCATTCTAGTGCATCTTGTTGACAACTAGTTCATGTGGTGTAGTCTCAACTATAAATTACCCATGTGTATAACAGTTCCAGAGATAGATTTTTAATAGATCTAATAGGATCAGTTGGCCATTTTGGTTCACTATCCAACCACTATAAAGTGAGTGGTCTTTAAGATTTGTTTATCCGTAATCATGATGCTCAGGCATTGAAAATTTTAGGTTCTTGACTCATAGTATGGGAGGAGAAAATATGCATGAGCATGCCACTGCTTTGGTTATTTTTTAAGCAATGCACAATGGCATAATATTGTGTGACAGTTATACAATTAAAGGTTATGAAATAAGTTTTGGCTAAAAATATTCTGCTATCTGGTAAACTACAGGAGATACAGTCTAAGAATGTCGAATTGGTTTAACCAAATTTACTCTGATTCAGGCAATGTTTGATAAACCCTACTGAGGGAGGAACACATTGAATAGTTCCTCCATTTGCTCTATTTGTCCTTGTGATTCTTGGCATATACAGACACCACATTGGACATTATGTGTACTTAGTTCCTCCAGGTTTCCTGAGTAGAATGCAAGCTCCTTGAGGGCAGACTCTTCATATACTCTATTCTTTTTGCTTGGGTGTCTTCATGGCTTTAGGACAGTTTCTGACTCATAGATAGGAACAAGCTTTTCCTCTTCTTATATTTAGAATAGAGATGATATTGAAAGATATACAAACCAAACTGAAATGAAGAAGAAATAATATAACTTTTGCACTTCCATTGCCAGCTCACATGCTTTAAACAAAGAAAACCATACCATGGTGGTTTTGCCACTAAATCTAATCACTTTTTTGCCATTGTGCCATTGACATGGGTGTGGATAGGAAAATGTCTCTGTCCTTCTGAGCTGCTCATCATCATCTCTGCTTTGCTGAGTTTTTGAAACACACTGAAATGTATCCTTTTAAATGCATGTCTCCGTGTGTGTATGCATGCTTGCTATGCATTCATGCACTAGATCACTCATTCAGTATGAGTGTTGTGCATTCTTACCTTTCTGAAACCATAGGACAATTCTTAGGCACCAGCAGGGGCTCACCCCTGCTAGCCTATATGGATATCAGGGCAAACTCTGCAACTCACCTTATCAAAATGCTTCTGTTGCAAAGCAGTAAGAAACTGTCAGATAGAGATGGTGAATCTGACTTCTCAATAGGGGAAAAAAAGGACCTAAATTAGACTTCTATAAAAAGAATATTGCATATTTATTTCCACAATAACACCCAGGAAAAACGTTAGTCAAGAAGCAAGCAATTGGGTGAATAAATAAGCTTGTCTTTGTTCTCATCAATTAAGTTATTACATCAGTTGGAAAACCAGTGAATTATAATACAGATGTTTAATGAAACACTGCTGAGCCTATAAGTCAAACTCCTATTTTGTGGTGTGATTTTGGCTGCATAGTTTTGTGTGTGTTAAACCGTATTTATTAGCTGATACCCATTATTATTTTGAGCAAGGTATAATTCAGTTGTCAGGCTCCATCGCAGGCAAGGAGATTTAATCAGTAAGAGCTGCTTTGCTACTGAGTATAAAACAATGTGGGGTTTCATGAAGCAATCACAGCAGTGTGAAAAAATGGGATTAATTAGTATTGTATAAGAGCAGGCAGCGTGCTCATTAAAACCTTGTGAGGTGGCTCTTGATAAACTGCCACTTGATTGGACCACATTAATGTGACAAGGCAAAGACTTCATTTCCAAATCCTTTCTGATGGTATCTTGCTTTTAAGTTACCTGGCGTGACCCTCCCTGGCGTTTGGAAGACAAAGATCAAAATGCCTGCCAGGAAGAGATCCAGAGCCACCAGGTCCGAGGAAGGCGCGCAGGGATGGGGAAGCTTCAAAGACAACTTTTTTTGAACTCACAGTCAAACAGGAATCAATAGCTGCAAATGAGGCAGCGTCGGGGGTGGTGGATTTGCATTCACGCTCTGCAGGTCTGGCAGAAACTCATTTGACAATTGCCAACCCACCTTAATGAAGGCCATGGAGCCAGCCTCTGTCTGTTTACCCGGTGCTGTTAGTGTTTGCACATGCATGTGGCCCAGGGAAGTCAACTCTGGGGGATCATGAAGGGCGTCCCCCACGTCCCCTACACTCACTGTCACCAGGGGGAAGGGAGGAAGCAAGGAAGGCATAACTCCAAGAACCTGCTTTCTGCAGCCTTCCTCCTTCTCCCCCAAGGACTTACTATTGGGATTTCCAGAATCTGAGCCCCAGGCACAGAGAGCTGTTCTTTCTGTTGTGTTGGTTTTTTTCCTGAGAGCATCTGCACATAAAAATAAATAAATAAAATAAAAATAAATAAAAATAACCGGCCCTGTGAGAACAATTCACTTTGGGTGAAGAATGTGTTTGATGTGCTTTAGACTCATTTTCTCTCCTCTTTGGGCATCAGATTTTATTCTCTTCCAAACCTGTAAGGATCTGAACTGCATCTGAATGCAGCAGTCATTTTTCTTGGGGGTGGGGGATAAGGGGAGCTTGTGGTTTCCAGTTAAAATCTGCAAATGTGCACTCAAACCAGAATTTCCTCATAGACTCTCCCCTTGCCTACATCCGCCCTTCCATTTTTCTAGTGATGTGAATTAATAACACAGCAATACCTCAGGGACCGCAATCCCACATACAACAGGTAATTTGGGTTTATTTCTAGGTCTGAACTTGCCAGGCAAAAGCTCCAGTCCTTGCCTGCAATTGGCTCAGATATTCATATACATAGGTAAGTCGTTCTACAGCTCCAGAACATTCAATTAATGCTCTCTACCGTGATGCATAAGTACTTAGTCCCAATTATAGGTTATTTGCAATTAAATTTGGGCAATTCCACCATTACCTGCAGATTCCAGGCACTGGGCAGAAGTCAGAGAACCAGAGCAGGCTGAAGAAGATTAAACATACTTTATCAAGTGATGTGTTGCAATATTATTAATTGGAACCCTAATATCTCACTGTTGTGATCTGAGCAGCATGATGTAATGCAACATAACAGCCATTGAATTCATCAAAAATGGAACTTATCTCTCCAAATTTCACACAAAATAAAGGCACAAAGATAGACAAAACTTCAAGGAGGACAGACAGATGAATAAATTTGAAGGGTGAGGATTCTCTATGGTAGCATAGCCTCTGTATCCTCACAAAGATCCTCCCATTTCATTTCTCCTCAGTAAGACAAAATGGTGATCATGTTCCCTATTGTTTCTTTGATTTTTGTAACTGATTTGCGTAGAAGCAATCTACAGTTAAGTGGAGAGGCAAGGATTATCATTTGCACATGAGGCAGTAATAGAAATTTTCTGCCTTTCTTAGTTTGATGAGCACCTCCTGCAAATACCCTACAACTTCTTCAGTTAGTAGCCACCTATTTGACTTATAATACCACTGTGGTGGAAGAGGTGAGGTGGGTAATTTAAATCACTAGATTTTACTAATGAACTAAGGCCAGGGAGAAAGTGTTCTACATTGCAAAGGCTCCATTTCACTTTCATTCTGCTCCACATATTTTATTTCCATTTTTTACATTATTTATATAAAAAGGGAACTGGTTGTTTTTTAGGAAGATGAGTGACAAAAACATTTCTCTGACTGGAGGATCTCTTGCAATTCATTTCAATAGGGAGACCCCAGTCAGTACAATAAAAATAGGATTGCTAAATGTAGTCAGAAAAATAAAATACCTAGTTCAATCTGAAGGTTGAATTAAGTAGAAAATAATGCAATACTTCAGACTTCAATGTTTCTATGAAAAGTTATTGGCTGTCTATCTGATATTCCGGTTGAATTGTGTATCCTGTGTGGGTTTTTTGCCTCTTGGTATCATAGTACAAGAAAGGTAGAAATGCTTGTAGCCCACATGGGCTTGATTGGGGGTATCAAAAGTCAGATTCTCCAAGCTTGGTAAAATTAGCCATATATAGAAACTTCTCAACATCTTACTTCTTTTTTTGTTTTTTGTTTTGGGGTTTTTTGAGGGTCACACCCGGAAGTGTTCAGGGGTTACTCCTGGCTCTATGCTCAGAAATCGCTCCTGGCAGGCTCGGGAGACTATATGGGATGCCAGGATTCCAAACGCCATCCTTCTGCATGCAAGGCAAATGCTTACCTCCATGCTATCTCTCCGGCCCCAACATTTCACTTCTAATGGGAGCATTTTTATTCAGCAAATGAGTGCAGGCTTCACTGAGTTTTGAAACAAACTATTGGTCACTTTTTCCTACATGGATAAGCAAGGTTTAAGTGATGCTTCTTTCATATTAAACTCAAAGAGACTTTTCTACCTTTGTGTTTTGTGTCAAAGGAATAGATAGTGGTTCTCAAACCTTGGCATTTCTGGAGTCTTCCCACCACCTTTATCACCACCCCTACCAAATATTCTCATTTATTTCCTAAACGGCAACTTCACAAACACAGATCTTATAAGAATCCAAAGGAACCAGAAGTAGAAATTCAAAAACCTGTGCAAACAAATAAAAGAACCCATATGTTCTTAACAATTCTGTTCACAATGACCAGAAAGAAGGACCAGTCATGCTGAATGGATAATCCTATTGTGGTCTGTACTTACAAAGGAATGCTCTTTGGCCAATAAAAGGAAAGTGGTACTGATTTGTGTTAGGACATAAGTGAGCCTTGAAAAGATTACAACAGGGGGGAAAAAGGCCAAAAAGCATAGGATCTCATTCCTAGGAATCATCCCAAATAGGTAATTCTACAAAAATATCAGGTGGATTAGCACATACCCCTGGGGAGGGAGAACATATATATGGAGTGACTAATGAGTACAGGTTGCCTTTGGGTTGCTAAAAATGTGTGGGACTAAATAGAGTTCTTCACATGCATAGTCAATGTATAAAATACCACTGAATCGCTCACATTAAAATGGTTAATTTTATGTCATCTGAATGTCACTTTAATAAAAATAAACAGAAACAAACAATAATCATTGATCTTAATGAGAAGATAGGGCCCTCACCCTTCTGTGTTTGCATCTATTTTAAATTTATTTTCATTTGCAAAAGCATAACCTTCTCATTTTCCATGGCATTTACTAACTGAAAGACATTTCCTTATAAGGTATTAACTCAATTATGAATTGAGTTCCTTATTAGAGGGTCATAGGTAGCTGTGCAAAGCTTTTGTGCATATTAAAGGCGGAGTTCTTCCTGCCACTTAATCTCCTGGCCACACCTACCATTTGGCTAGGGAACCTACACCTCCCTCCCCAGAGGTCTTAGCCTTTAGGCAGCACTTAGACTTTAGGCAGCTCTCTCCTCTACAACAGCATATAATGGTACTTGCATGTGGGGTTGAAATGCATGTGATACTGAGTAGTAAGGACTCTTAAGGGGCTTATAGGATTTCACAATTGGTGTTCAGTATTTATGCACAAGAACCAGAGTCCTGGGCTCTTACCAGCTGTGAGATTTACACCCAATCGTTAACCTCCACCCTTCTACCATATGATGATCTCAGTTGTTTTATCTTTAAACTGGAAATCTGAAAGTGGTGGGGTATAGCCACATTGTATTCTTGAAATATCAATATTAGCACTGTTGTAAATCACTGGGAAGGTAGGATAAAAGAAAAGAAGAAAAAAGAAAGAAGAAAGAAAGAAAATGAAGGAAGAAAAAAAGAAAATGAAGGAAGAAAGGAAGAAAAAATATTTTTTGTTGCTTCTGTTGGAATGAGGAGCAGTTTGAAACATTAAGAACAGCATACAACACCTACCAAAATGGTTAAAAACAAGGACTGAGACTATTAAATTCTGAGGAATAGTGAAGCATTGGACTCTTCAGACACTACCAATAGGGGTATTAATGAATGTGAAGTCACCACCATGAAAACTAGTGAACTGTTTCTTATCAAGTAAAATCCAACTATTATATGATTCAGCAAATCTACTCCATTCTTAACCCTGAAAAAATAAAAACGTGTTTACAAAACAACTTGTACTAGAATATTCACTGCAGCCTTTCCATACATACGAGAGAAAAATAAAATAAAAAAAAAAAAAGAAAATGGAATAAAACTGAGTGTCAGCAGTAGATTGGATAAACAAATTGTGTGTCCCTATAATGGATTTATATTCAGCAATAAAAAGGAATGAACTACTGATACATAAAGCAACATGGATAAATTTCAGAAACATTATGCTCAATGCAGGAATCCAATTCCTGAACAGGAAATGCTACATGATTTCATTTTTATGAACTTCCAAACTCAAAGAATAATCCATGAAGACAGAAGCCAGAGGGTAGGGGACTTTCAAGGGTAATAGGAATGGAGATGATTTTTTATAATAGGCTAAAGAAGAAGTATTTTATATTTTGAGGTACACTTAAAGTCTTTGTTGCATATATTTTTTTCATTTGTTTTAGTAATTCATTAGGATTTGACAGTCATTCTTAACTGCAAGGCTGTACAGAAAGATGTCACAGGATCTGCCTCCCAGTTTAGTTTGCCAGCCTGCAAAGTCCTGGTTACATGAATGTGGTCAAACTATTGCACTCTTAGATCTACAAGTGTGTTTCACAATAGACTATTGAACAATATTTGGTAGTCGAATTAATGCTCAATTAGTTAATACTATTTCAGTTTTGCATAAACAAGATACTTAATTTTTATTGCAAAAAAGAAAACAATTGCTCTTCTACATTTATATAACTCATTCTAACAAATTGAAACAAATGCCATCTACATCCCAAAGAGAGAATTTGATATATTTGGTGGTATCTCCAATACAAGATAGATCTATTCTCAGTCCTCTTGTTGAACAAAACTAGTCCAATGAATAGGCATCTGTGATAGGTCAAAATGTCTGTTTCATATTGAGCCTAGCTAAAAAGTTTCCTTATACCTTATAGATTCTATCATTAGAGTTCTCAGCAGCATCGTGGCTGGGAAAAGAGTTTTCAAAGAAACCTGCATTGCAGATCAACCAGGTAACAGTTTGAAGCACCCCCAAAAGATGAAATACTCTATGGGAAATATTTTCTGTACATTAATTACTTATTGGCAATCCATTTCACTCATACTGATGTCTACTCTCTCTGGAACCAGGAATTCATAAGGGCTGAGCAAAACAGTACAAAGCATCATGAGGAAATTTCCATGTGCAGTGGCAAGTTCTCTATTTCCAGCAATTGAAGCCTTGAAACTGGAGATGAGAAGAAATAAAAAAGCACTTTGCTAATTGAAGCATAACAGGACACTAGAGTATGGCTACCGCAAACCAAATTATTGCTTTTTTTCTTAAATTCCCATCAGGGTCTTTAAGTGGAGACTGTGGTGGGTGTTCCATTCCTAGCTAAGTTTGCTTCCAATAATTAAATTACCCATCTCTCTTTTGCCTGCACTCTCTCCACCAACCCTACCAAATTATGTATGTGTGTGATAGATAATTGAGATGCAGAGAAACTGCTTAAGAAATTAATGTAATTGAGTCTGGAGAACAATTGGAACTATAACAATAGATAGGGCATTTGTCTTGCACAAAGTCTACCTGAGTTTGGTCCCCAGCATCCTATAATGTCCCCTAGGCTTGCTAGGAATGATCTCTGAGTAGAGTCAGGAATCAGACCTGAGTACTACCAGATGTGACCCCCAAACTAATAAAAATGAATTTAATTATATAAACAATATGTCTATTGTTCCACATATCTTTTGGAACCAGAGGGAAAAGAAAGCACAGCCTCTTTAAAAGTTGACTACTATCTTGGGAGTCTCCAGTTGTACTGGAAAGGTAAGCCAGGCTTCCCCCACATCCTCAAGCTTATGGTTATCTTGATAATAAGTCTCAGTAGCAGTCAGCACACTGGAAACTCTGACTCATTAAATACTTCTATCACTCTGGGAAATAGATACTAATTTGCACCCATTTCTCAGACCAGATCTAGTTTCCTCTACTGAGTGCACTAGCATTGGCCTCCAAATTCTCTACTCTGAACATGCCCAGACATTCCTGGAAATGTCAATTGACAAAAAAATAATTAAAAAAAAAAAAAGAAACACATTAATTTCACACAAGGGAACTTTGGTCCAATTAAAAGAGCTTTAATGCATTTGCTGTCAGGTATTATCTTTAGACAGATGCCCTGGTCTGTTGAGATTGATCCAAACCTGGTGAATATTTCACACACATCATCAGAAAAAAAAAAAATCACTCTTTCCTATAGTGGGAAAATTAAGGCATGTGGTTGAACTTTGGGTCATCAGTAAGGCGACACTAGTTGGTCTCCACTGCACAAGGACCTCACTGCCCAATGTTCTGTGGGTGCCTGACTCAGACAGAGCTCAGTGGATTCACATCCTATGTGCAGGAAGGCTGCTGTGGAAGGCTGAGGGCAGGAGAAAGAAGAAATGCAAAAGAACGCATGGCAAGCTAAAGGACTAGCCCTGGCATCACAGTCCAGCTTGTTTCCTAGAGAACTCAGGGTTAAGGCTAATTTGCACCCCAAATTAGCTGGGAGGTTTGGGAAACATCTTGGGAGAAGGAGCGCACAATTCATAGGACCTTCGTTGGCTGCTTCAGGGGCTCTGCAGTCTCCCCCCAGGGAAAGGGACTGGGAGCAGGGGAGGAGCTGGTCGCTGCCCTGTCACCATGACAACCGTTGCTTTGTTTCCCACCCAAGCTGCTTCCTCTTTTAGCGCTGAGAATTCAGGTGAGACAGAGCTGGTGGAAGAAGGCACCCATAGCTATGTGCTATCGCACGAACAACTGTGCCCATTCTGCGCTGGGCGAGGTCATGGTGGCTTTCCAGACCTCAGGCCACTCTCTGATGGAGCATCTCAGCATCCCTTGAAATTCAATCCTGGTGGAATACTAGGAAGACAAGGGCTGGAGATTTGAGAGTTGGGTTTAGGCATTGTTTGTGTGTCCTTGGGACTGTCCCTCCCAAAGAGAGGTTTTCATTACATTTCCAATGCCTCCTTTGCACCCATGGTGAGAGAGGTCCACCTCAGAGTTAATGGTCCCTTTCTTGACCACTCCCTTGCATCTCTACCAGACTATCATCTCTTTCTGCCTCCTGCTTCCTGCTGAGCATATTAGCAGATGTTAAAATCTTTCCTGGTTACCTGTCTCTCCAGCTAGAGAGGAAAAGTGTTATGAAGGAAGGCATGTCCTATATATATTATCACAATGTATAGTCAACGAGCAGTAAGATCAATTGGAAGATGGGACTGTTTAAGGGAGTTGGTGTTAATCATTTTTATTTTGGTATTAAAACATGTAAGGTAAGTTTTAGCTCTTATGTGTGAGATACAGTAAATCTTATCATTAGGTTTCGTTTTTCTTATAAAAATATAATTGAATCACTGAGAGATACACAAAGTTGTTTATGATTGAGATTCAGTCCTAGAATATTCAATACCCATATCTCCACCAGTGTACATATCCCACTACCAATGTCCCTACTTCTCTCCTGCCCTTCTCCCTGCCCTCCTCCTGCCTGCCTCTATAGCAAACATTAAACATCTCTCTCTCTCTCTCTCTCTCTCTCTCTCTCTCTCTCTCTCTCTCTCTCTCTCTCTCTCTCTCTCTCTGTCTCTCTGTCTCTCTCTGTCTCTCTCTGTCTCTCTCTGTCTCTCTCTGTCTCTCTCTCTCTCTCTCTCTCTCTCTCTCTCTCTCTCTCTGTCTCTGTCTCTCAAGCTCTGTGGTTTTCAATATTGTTACTAAAGGGGAACCATGCATAACACTTGTTTTCTTTCAGCCCCCAGTTAAGGGGTGGCGAACACGAGGCTTGCTCCGGGCCAAAATGAATGCGGCTCTTTGCCTCTTATTGTTATTTTGTATGCTGTGGCTCTTTGCCAAATTTGGATTTTGTTCTGCTTGCTTCTGAGGAGGGACCTCTGAGGAGAGATCTCCGAGAGCGGAGTCCCGCCCCCAGGCTGCGGCATCCAGTCTCCCATCCCTCGGAAACAGTTGGGTCAGATCTAGCCGTTAGTTCTTAGTGTGGAGGAGGCAGCACACCCTTACCATCACTGCAGGATTTTGACCCTCACTCAAAATGGCAAAATGCAATATGTGTTTAATATATTATTGTTAAAATTATATGCTTTTATATGAGTGTTTGTCTGTTTTGGCAGGTCACTGCGTGGTGTGGCTCCTGACTCTCACATTTTAAAATTTTGGCTCTTTGTGTCGAACTTGTTCACCACCTTTGCCCCAGTTCTTGTCCAGAGTGATCATTTTCAATTATCATTGTCAGATTGTCCCTTCCCTTCATGAAGCTGAGATAATTTTAGGTGTTGAATCAGTGGCACGAGTCTCTTTTGTTCTCTTGAATGCAAACCAGTGAGTACTAGCAACAGGTAACATGATCTGAGTCTTATTGCAGTGACTGCAACACAGCAGAAAATCTAATGATTACTTAATTTGAAAATCAGTGCACTGGGCACTGGCTTCAAGGGAATTCTAGGGGAGAGCAGCAACCCCAGAGTCTTCCTCAATTAAAAGAAGTCTTGGAGGCTAGGAAATCCAAGCTTGACCTATACCCAGGACCTTGTGAAAATACTCTCTTTCTGAGGAAGACAATCTTTACAATGCATTGCATGTAAGAAATATATTAACACATTCACTATATTTAAAATAAAAGCCAATCCAAAATTCTTGTGTGGCACCTCTTTTATGAATGTGGAATGCTGATTTCCAAACCAACTCCTAAATGGGAATGATATAATGACATTCAGACAAGAAGATTAGCCAGCCACAGTTAATTAATTCACAGTTAATTCTGTGAAATATCCCCTTCAAACTCACAGTGACCCCCCACAACACTACCCTTACCCACACATTACCTATACTCTCAAAGCCTGTTTTGAAGATCACATGTTAAAAGTTTTGAGTGTTATATATCTGAAGCAGTGGGAAGAAAACCATGTCTTAAAGTGTCAGAAAATAAAGTCCCGGGGCCAATGAGGTGGCACTAGATGTAAGGTGTCTGCCTTGCAAGCGCTAGCCAAGGAAGGACCGCAGTTCAATCTCCCGGCATCCCATATGGTCCCCCCAAGCCAGGGGCAATTTCTGAGCGCTTAGCCGGGAGTAACCCCTGAGCATCAAATGGGTGTGCCCCCCCAAAAAAAAACAGAAAATAAAGTTCCTCCATCCAGTAGGGTCCACCATCAATGGAGAGTTTGCAGGCTACCCAACCCTAACATAAATTTCTAAAAAAAAAAAAAAACAAAAACTTCCATTTAAAAAAAAAAACCAGAAGTCGCACCATTCTATAGAGCTAAGTACCCATAGATGACAGCATAGATGATTTATTTAAGTGAAAGCAAACCTAGTTCCATGATTTGTAATACTTACATGAAATCTACCCAATAAGCAATACATGACCGCAAAGATTCTAAATCCTATTCCATCTAGCCTGATTGAAATCTGAACTAAGAACTTGAACTGAACTAGAAAGCAAAGCTCCAAGTCAATTCAAGGCATTCCAAAATATGGTTTTGCTATTTTCTTTGAGGTGCAGAAGCAAAGTGGATACAGAATGGGAGAAACTATTCACCCAATACCCATCAGATAAGAGGCTAATATCTAAGATGTACAAGCATGACATAACAAGAAGAAAACATCTTCTAACTCCATCAAAAATTGGAGAGAAGAAATGAACAGTTTCTCAAAAAAATACAAATGTCCAAAAGGTACATTAAAAAATGCTTTGCATCACTAATCATCAGGAAGATGCAAATTAAAAGAACAATGAGGTACCACCTCATACCACAGAAACTGGCACACATCACAAAGAAAGGGGGATGGTTAAAGTATAGTTTTATAAGATAATGGTCTAGTTGATTTATCTAGCAAGAAAATGTCCCAGGATGAGATAAACATTCAATGTGTTCCTTGTGCAAGGTGATAAATGTACTTTTGAATGCTTCCAGTACGCCTTGCAGTATCATTCCAAAGAGAGGGGAAAGTCAGTGATCATCAGCAAAGAAGGGGCTGGTGGGTATATTGGGCCTGGAGAAATTTAGATGTGCAACACTAATACAACATGCTTTCTTTGAGCATGGCTGTACTTCTCTTTTCTCAGAAGAGATGTCCCTGTGTCATTTTGTTTTTGTACCCTACCTGGAAATATTCAGGGGGTTATGCAGGGTTCTGTGCTCAAGAATTACTCCTGGTGGCAGGCTCATGGAATCTTGTTGGGTACTGAGAATCAAATCTGGATCTTCCTCTTACAAAGCAAATATCCTACCTACTGTGCTCTCACTCCTGACCCCCTGTGCTATTTGGGGGGAAAAAAGAAGGACCCAAGCCAATAATGTTCAATGGACTCATCTATGGCAGAAGGCTCAATACAGTGGGTATATGGAAGGACCAAGATTATGGTTCATCATTTAGGCTTAGTCTCTTTGTATCTGCTTCCCTCAACCCCAAAAGTAAGTGCTAAATTTATGCATGGACCAGGAAGAAGCTGAGTGACCAGGGTACGTAACTTGCATAGGTGCTTTATGCCCCACCAGCACACTGAGTGTGTCCAATACTATTGTACCTGCATAGCATATATTGTCAGGTCAAACATTTAAACATCTGGCCCAACTGGGTCCCTGAGTCAGGTTGAGGGGCCCCTCAAATAAATACTATAAAGTCAAATAAAAGTATGTGGTCTCTTATTTCCATATCTCTTACTCCTGATTTTTAACCCCCTATTTGAAATCATTTCCAGTGGAAATGCCACTTAGTGATCCATTTCTTGCCCCTCTTACAAACCTCAGGTTCCCATTTCAGATAGTTCTAGGATCCTTGTGGTGGTCTTAGATGGATAAATTAAATCTGCTTCTCTCCTGATTGCCTGGCTGGCCTTCTTTGTAACTTCACTTTGTATTCTTTTCTGTTCAATACTTTTCAAAGTACTGTGAGTTTAAAGAGGTACAATAAATCCCAGATCCGTTTTTAATGACCACGGTAAGCCTGCTTGTAATATGTCAGTAAGCTGAGCCTAAAAGCCAATGGGGAATAGGCCATTTGTGCCTTAGTAATTGCCTCCACAGAAAGATTTATAATGTCATTATCTGAATCTACAAGAAATAACTCATAGAGCTGAAATACCCTAAAAAAATATTACAATTCTCTTAAAATCTAGTCATTCATAAATGCTAAATCATAAAAATTTTTTCAAGATGTTTTATGTTAAAAGTAAAACCCAGTAAAAATATAAATGCTCGTTTCTTAATCAGATTCCTCATTCTTTATGTTTCTGTTTGTGGCTTTGCAGTTTTCAAGAATATATTTATTTACCAACCTTACCTCCAGCTGCCAGAATTCCCAACCACTAGGAGAAGTCTTAGTGTCTGCAAAAAAAGCATTTCTCATCACCCTCTTATCTCTGCATGGTAGCTGAACTGGAGGAGAAAGAAGGTTCGTTAGAGTAGCCATAAAATTAATTGCAGCAATGAAAGTCACCTTTCCCCCCTTAATTTCTCCCTAAAATAAAACGACTTACTTTCTAAAAATTATACCCCCAAATTGTTTAAAGCCATTTGCAGCCATCCACTGCCCTCCTTAATATTCCTAAGTCAAAAAGAAAGAAAGAAAAACATAACTCTCATTTTTCAAATAACAAGTAACATTATCCTGCATTGTTTCAGACTAAATTAAATCCTGCTTTTGCCACATCCTCTTGTCTCCTAAATATGCTATAAGAAACAGTTCTATAAGCCATGGTGACTCTAGCTCCTGTCTTCTGGAATGTTCTCTGCAGTAGAGACCCCTTTAGAGTTGAAAATAGGTCTGTGAGATGCTTCTGTCATAAGTAAAATAACATTTTTCCCATCAAAATTTTAAGTTTTGCAAATGTGAAGAGACTCGGTTTCCTCTCTGAATCCTCCCATTTTTTTGTCAGCCCACTTAAAGACAATGGGAAAATTTGGGGGGTTAAGATGAATCTAGGAGGGGCCGGAGAGATAGCATAGAGATAGGGCATTTGCCTTGCATGCAGAAGGACAGTGGTTTGAATCCTGGCATCTCATATGGTCCCCCGAGCCTGCCAGGGGCGATTTCTGAGTGTAGAGCCAGAAGTAACCCCTGAGCGCTGCGGGGTGTGATCCACAAATCACACACACACACACACACACACACACACACACACACACACACACACAAAAGATGAGTCTTGGAGGAAAAGGAACCCCAATTAATTAGTGACTTTGGATTTCCTTTTGCAGCCCCAGAGAGCCAATCATCTCCCACCATCCCTGCTTTTTATTGCCCCGACTGTCACTTCAGTAGCATAACTAGAACTAGTACCACAGGATACGTTGAGTTCATATGCACTGAACTGAACTCTTCTCTCAGAGACTTTCAGATTAGCTATCACTAGTTCCAATGACTTCCCATTATCGGTGGAATGAAATGAAAAGTATATTACAGGACATACCCCTTTTGGATGCAGTCACATTCAAGCACCCTGCTCACTCCTTGAGGATCCACACAACAGTGGGTAAATTCATGATACCTTGAATTGATCCAGAATGCTTCCTCAAACATTTAACACATAGGATACCATAACCTTCTGTTTTCTCTGAGCCTGGCTTCTGTCTTATTTTCTTCAGATTACACCTTTAAAATTATTTTTATTTCATTAAAGAACTGTGTTATACAAAGTTGATGATAGCTTAGTTTGGACATATCATATTTTAACACCAACCCTCCATCACCAGTGTCAACTCCCTCCATCAGTGT
Source organism: Suncus etruscus (assembly GCF_024139225.1). Lineage (NCBI taxonomy): Eukaryota > Metazoa > Chordata > Mammalia > Eulipotyphla > Soricidae > Suncus > Suncus etruscus. The sequence goes on along the minus strand of NC_064856.1, from coordinate 32,570,540 downwards.
TTCCACAGCATTATTGCCCATCCCCACCTCCATGTCCATTCCCGACTGCCACTTTAACAGGTGCATTACAAAGTCCTGGTGGCTGCAGCTTAAAGGTCATGTTTTCAGTGTTGTTGGCTTGGTGCTTTGGGTGTTTAGTACACCAACTTTCCCACATCACCAGTATAACCAAAGCCCTGGCCCCTATTTCTCCATTGCTTTTCTTTCTCATCTTTTTCACACTTTTTTTTTTTATTTTTTTGCCTCTCTGTCCTTTTCTTTCCTAAGCCCTGGGTTCAATGTTGATCTAAGAGTCCTTCATTTATTACATTACATTTCCAGATCCTATCTTTGACAGAAAGACAATAATGAAAGTCACAAACCACAGAAAACTTCCTCTTCCTGAGCTGAGGTGGGGTGGGGGGAGGCTTAAAAAAGAAAACTCTCTTCATCCTCTATGGTCACCTCTTAGATTATTGCTTCTTGTCAGCTGCTCCCTCTTGCTTAGTGATTTTATTTTCTCTGTGAGTACATATGTCTCATTTCTGCTACCACTGTGTAAAACCCCCGAGGGTGAGACTTTCCGTATGCTTCTGGGGATCCCCCCCAGTGCCTGGCACCATGCCACCCCACAGCAGGGCCCCTCTCTGTTGATCCTCTGTGAGGCAGCGCTAAATGCACTTGTCAGAACCGAGAAAAACATCACTTCCTGACTAGGTAAGAATTGAAAGTTGGGAGATTTAAAAAACAACAACAACAACACTGTTTTTAATAGCTTAATTTCTGAAGTCCCCTTCCTATAAAACCTGTCCTGCTTTGAATAGAATGGAATAAGAAACTAAGCTTGCTGTGTTTTTTGATCAGTAGTCTCAAATGTCTAATCTGGCTGGAGAGCAGAGACTTAGAACTAAGCCCCAGAGAGAATCCCACAGAGGTTGCAAAGGTTGCAGTCAATTGTGCGAGTGTGTGTATTGTTGGAAATGTGTTGAAACCAACTGTAGTTTGAAGGTGACCAGTGCAGGATGGGATTGAGGCCAGGCAAGGGACAAAAAGAATCTGGGACAAAAAGAAAGTCTCCAGCAGAAGCCTATCAGAGTTTGTGAGTTCAGGGCTGGAGTTTCAACATGGTGGAGTTAGCCTCTGAAGAGTGCCTATTTGCCACATGGGAAAACCTTTTGAGAACAGGCATTAGTGGGGTCATCCAAAGTCCTTCACAGAAGGATGCAGAGTTTAATGATCCAAATAACAACAATGGTTTTTCTTTTCCCTAAAGGTCTTTTCTCAGGTTTTAATGCTTCGGGTCCCTGAAAGCAATGTGGAAAGTCGCAGAGGGAGCCAAGGGCCTTCTCTCCCATTTTCTATAAAAAGTGATGGTGAATAGGTCTCATGGACTCACTAGCATTGGCTTTTCCTGAGAGAAAGAATAAAGTGACTTTGAAAAGATGGAAGAAGTCACATACACCAAATCAAAAGCAATTTATCTCCTGGGATCAAGGAGAAGTTAGAACTCCTGATGACATCATCCAAGTCCAAAGCCTTAAAAATGACATTATGTTCTCCAGGCAAATCCTAGGGCAGATTCCCTATGTCTCAGCACCACTGACATTTAGGGCCACATGACCCCCTGGGGGTTTTCTGTGCTTGGAAAGGCATTAAGTGGTCTCATTGATTTCTCACCACTAGAAACTCCATACACACAGTATGACAACCCAAATATCTCTGGACTGGAGTATCACTTGTGGGTGGAACTAAAATTATCTCCCATTATAAACCTCTAAGATTCAGTAAAATGACTTGGGATGAAGCTTCAAAGTCACCATTTCTTTATCTAAAAAGTGGCAATAAGTAGAAGTTATTTTGGAGAGCATTTCATGGATAAATTGTGGGAGTTGAGTGTGATTCTGCACAGGGGGGATGATCAGCATATAGCAACCATAAATAGTTTTGACTTTTCATCAATCATGTGTAATTCTATACTTTAAATATTAGTTCTGACTCTTTTAAGAGACATAAAAGAAACCATTTTCTTCCATATTATATTAGGTCACATCTCTGCTAATGAGGAAGAACATCTTCTATCTTGTAATTTCTCACAGATAATCTAAAGGACCTTGTATTCTCCAAAAATATGAGTTTTAAGAAAATCTTTCAGGGGCTAGAATGATAGCTCAGTGGGTAGGGCATTTGCCTTGCACATAGTTGACCCAGGTTTGATCCCCTGAATTCCATATGGTACCTGAGCACTGCCAGGAGTGATTTCTGAGAGTAGAACCAGGAGTAACACCTGAGTACCACAGGGTATTATCCAGAAACAAACAAAACTATCTTCCAATATTTTCTCTCTTTTCAAGACTTTTTATTTTATTTTTCTTATCTTAAGTCAATTTTTGAATTCAGATAGTAGTGAAATATTATATACACCAATTATTTAATTATAAAGCTGATCTTCATCAAATGCGTAAGTAGTCACAGAGTGGAATGATTTTAGCATAATTTTTAGACCAATTGCTGAGTATAAAGTACCAGAAAATAATGAGGGTTTAGCTTGAAAAAATTGTTGCTTTTGCATCTTTCAGTTCTGAGAAAATCACTTTAGGTAAATGAAGACACACCATAGTTTTAAAGGAGACAGGTTAAACTCCAACTTGTGAATGAAAATTAATGGTCTGGTGAAGGATCAGGAACAGGGAATGATCATGAAATCAATCGTTTGTCTTTTCAAACTAATAAAAAGCATAAATAAAATACCACGAATGCATCTCTAACTTATAAACAAACTGACTCTAATGCGAACTTTGTAGTTGAAGCTACTAAAGAATGGCAAACACATGCAAGTAAATAGCATTTCCATTGGAAACATTTGTGTGAAAATCCTAGCACATATACTGAAATGATGTATCTGATCATCTAGAATGCCCTCGAGATTGTCACCTTTTCTGTGAAAAGCCAGTTGAACACTGGGTACCATAGAAGCTCTGCTATAACTGATCAATTCTGCATCTATATCCAAAGCAAAAAGATATGAAAACAGGCAAACCAATGTGTCCCAATAAAACTTCATTCATAAAAAGAAGCAGTATTTTGCTTTGGGCCCAAAGGCCTTAGTTTATTCATTCCTGAATAAGGTAATAAGTCTTGTGAATGGCTCATCCTCAGGACCTTAGTCTCAATGATTACATCTGGTATTCAATGCAATTGTGATGCGTTTGTGCAAATACCGTCATGGAAATAATAAAAATATGTCGAGGCCTTTGTGTTTTCATGTAACTGAACAGGAAGACTGGAAGGCTGCTCACTTAACAGAATTATTCCAATGACTTTGCAGACTAAATAAATCTCATATGGAACAGCACATTTAAGTTCTCTCCAAAACTAAAAACAGTCAAATTAACAAATCCCATCACTCAACATCTAGAGGAAGCTCCTTCAGGTCTCAGTGCTGCAGTAATTACTGGCAAAGACCCCTGATGAGAGATCCTTGAAAATGGAAAATGGACCCAAAGAACTAATAAAAAAAAATCAATGACTGTTAGAGACCTCTAATACAATGCCTGAGGAAACCAGGGCTGCCTTAGGTACAACGCTCTAAAGTCGGAGCAAAGGAATTCAAGAGGTTGATCCCAAGCTAAGAGCCACAGGTTAGAGTGAGTTTGCAAGAATTCTCTAGGATACAGATGTGGAGCATGGCCCCTGATGCTCCCAGAAGGTGCACATTTCTATGAAACAGGAGAGCAGGAGGCCAGAAGCAGGAAAATGTCAGTGTCTTACAATTATACAAATGGATCTATTTAACAACTAAGGATGTACAAGGAAAGATGAGAAGGTAATGAAGGAGGGAGAAAGGGAGGATAAATGGAGGAATAAAGGAGGAAGGGAAGGGGAGAGAGAGGAAGAGAAGAAAGGGGAAAGGGGATGAAAGGTGGGAAGGGATAAAGATAGAAGTGAGGATGAAGGGAATGAAAGAAAAGAGGAGGTAAAGGAAGAGAGGAAGAGAGAGAATAGGGAATTGGAAGGTTGATGGGAGGGAAAGAGAAGGGGAGGATAAAAGGAAGGAGTAGAAGGAAAAAGAAAGGAAAGGGGAAAAAGTAGGAAGAGAAAGGGAGGGAGAAAGAGAGGGAAAAGAAGCAGAGGCAAGAAACTGAGCAAACAGAGCCACTGGTGTCACAGGTAACCACACTCTGGGTGGAATGAACCCCCAGAAGGATGCTCCCTGTGTGACTCAATTCCAACCTGTATTTGTGGGTGGAGGTCCCTTTGCTCACAGGGAAAACTAGGGCCTCTTCATGTGGAGGAAGAATGGTATCCTCTAAGAAGCATCTCTTGAGTCTAGTAGTTGAGCACAGAACAATATCCATTCTGCCTGAAGTTCAGGAACTCAATGAACTTCTGAACAAAGGGCTTTGCTGCTATGGTGGCTCAGCAGGTATCCCCAAATCTCAATCTGGCCTGCTTTTCTCCTTCCTGATCCCCTGAAGGTAGGTGGAGTCTGTCCAATTGCTGAGCCAACTGGCCACTTTATGTATTCTGACTAACACCAACCAACCAACCAGCCTTTGCTCATACTTATCCTCCTTCTGAGATCCATGAAGGGAGGGGTTCATGGAACAGCAGAGCAGCCCCCTCCAGTCCTCAGAGGGATACCCTTACCATAAATACTCAACCCAGAAATACACTTGGTTGTTACCAAGACTCTGAAGTTTCACGGTGTCATTTGAACAGATGGGAGGACAATGCAGGTGTCTCTCACCACTTAGGCTGCCCAGCTGGAGACCTATAGCATATATACACACTAATGGTATATATCAAGGAAATAATAGAATGGAGTGTAAGGTACCAGCTTATGTAGTTAACAACAGAATAGTCAAGGAAACCACTTTATATTGTTGACAGTGAAGTCAATATCTTAATACATAACAAATAATATTATTTATATTTTATCATATTTGGGGGGATTGGACCATACCCAGAAGTTTATAAAGCTTATTCCTGGATCTATGTTCAGGATCACTTCTGACAGTGCTCATCACCACATATGATGCTGAGGATCAAACTGGGATTGGCCAAATACAGGACAAGTGCCTAACCCTATACTATTTTGCTGGCCCAATATATTCCTTAAAATAAAAGAGCAGATCAATAATCTAATAGCAGCTACTAATAGTAGGACTGACACTATTATTCACTAAACCTAGGATAAAAAAAGTAGATAGTTCAAAAATATTTGAACTAAAATTACAACTGATAAAATTACTTTGAACTAAAATGAAAGTCAGCATTAGCCCTGCCTTCAATGAACACTTGCTGAGTAGCAGTATAAATAGATGAAGCACGCTGAGGATTTCGCATACTGAAGTCAATATGAAATGTGCATGAACCAACAAGATAAAATAATCCCAAGTGTAGAGAAAAACCAGACGGATACATATGCAAGCAGAGAGATTCTCTTTATATTTCTATTCCAACCAAACTTCTTTGCTAGCATTAAAGTCATTACTGTCTATCAATAAGTGATCATGAAATGTCATTGTTCTCTATTTTGTGCATTTTTCTAATTCATTCTACTAGAACAGAAGCTCTCAAAGGGCAATGATCTCAGTTTCCCCACTGAATCCCCTGCATCTAGAAAAGCACTTGACACGTGCCAGGCACTCAATAAATTCCTGTTGAGTGAAAGAATTAATGCAAGGAGAAATGTGTTTGCATTTCCCCAAATATATTTTGCATTACAGACTTGTAATTTCACACTGGGTTCAGTCAATGTGTTTTAACACACTGACACTTATAATCAAGACACGGAGTCTTACTTATGCTAACAGATGCAGATTCTTCCTACTATGCAATATTACTTTCCCCAGCTCTGAAGATTCACTTCTCATTCAATCTTTATGACAAGTATTTCTGAATCATTTAAATAAGGTCCGATGTGTTGTAATGCCTATTGTAAAATTGATCACTACTAGTCAACTTCATTAGGGCCTGGACTGAGAACTAGAAAGCTGGAGAGTAAAGGACTATGACTAAACCATATACATAATTATGGGATTGGGAACAGATTTTGACAAGGTACATGGGTCTCCTTTCACTAACATTCCTGAAAGATTCAAGAAAGAGAGGGGATGGGTGAGAAATAGACAGTGAGGTCAATGCATTTTAGAGCAGGGCTTTTGCAATGAATACCCCCCTTAAAGAACCCATCACAGCTGAATTGGCATATTTAAGTCACTTTGGCAACCAGAATTGCTACTTTGTCTTCTGAATAAGATACTGCTGCTCCATCAGAACAAAAGAACCATTAATGACACCAACTAACCTGTGTAATTCTCATTTACACCTTTTTATTACCTTCCCTACACTCCATGTGACGCATTACATGTTCCATTAATTGGTAACATACACGCAAGTCAAGATCTTTTATTATGCGAGGTCATCAGTCAATGATAACTGAGATATTGATGTATTAGGCTCCTCATCAGAAGTTGAGCAATATTTCCATTCAAGATGATACATGGACCTTTAAAATGTACTCAATAATATTGAGTCTTCATCTTCTCTTGCTTTGCTCTGAATATGCGTTTAGACCTTTATACATTTCTACCCACCCACTCATTCATTAAACATTTAACACTAACTTTCTGCTCGAAGAGCCAAAATCTTGCCTGCCTTCCTTACTATTGTGTTCTGATAGTTAAGAACATAGAAAGAGTTTAAATAGATTGTACAGATTAAAAATAAGTGATGAGGGCTTGGGAAGCAAAATTCTAAGATAGTTCTCAAACCGGCATCCCACACTGGTACTCCAGTTATAATGACACTTTATATGGCAAAGGAAGTTTATAGATAAAATTAAGGCTACTGATGAGCCAGTCATAGGTTGGGAAAATTGTTCAAGACATAATCTAACCTAATGACCTTAAGGACAAAGAGTTTTTATGGTAGAGAACAAAATGGAAAATTAGAGATGTCCAATACATAAGTATAATATTTACTGTATTTACATTCTTACTAGCCATGTCGAGGTAAAATTAATATGCAAAGAACTGCACACATTTATTGCATCTGACTTGATGAGTTTGGACTTTTGCAACTGACATCATCACAATAAATAATCAATAATAGATACATTTAATACTTCTCTTTTAAATTAAAGGGAACATTCATTAGTTTCAAAAAGAGATATGCCTTATTAACAAATTTCAAATACACAGTATTATATTGTCAACTAACTATACACATGTGTCATATTTCAGATTCCTAGAATTTACTAATATGGCATAACTTAAACTTTATATCTACTGAAAAGTGTTTCACTCCTCACTGCTCCTTTTAGCATCTGGAAATCACTCATGCATTAAAACTACTCCTATGATATTTTCAAAATCTTATACAAATAGAATAATAAAGTATTTGCTTTTCTGTGACTAGCTTACTTAAAGTAGCATCGGATCATCCATGTTTTTTACAAATGGTAGGATTTTTTTCTTTCTTTCTTTTTTTTTTTTTTTTTTGAGACTAAATAAAATAAAATATCTCTAACCATAGAAAGAGGGATCAGAAGACCTAACAGTGATTCTTGGGACTCGAAGTGATAATTATCAGAAAGATTGCAGATCTCCAGAATTCTTCATATCAACCAACCCAAATTCCTTTCCAGAACTATTCCCCACACCAAGGCAAACCTGCCATAAGGAGACAAAATGGAAAATTCAGAGAGATGTGTGTTGTGTCAGGAGGCAGAATGGGAAAAGAGCAGAACCATTTCAGAAGGTAAGTCACATTATTGATAATGTTCATGGAAAAAAAAGATGAGGAAGCTCTGTACCAGCAGAAAAAAATGATCTGTAACTATATTTTATTCTAAAAGCTAGGAGAAATGAATTATTTCATATAAAAATGATAACAAAAAAGCTGAAGGCCAGTAACATTCTTACAGAGATAAAAAGCATGCCAGAATGATATGCCCACAAAAATGGATCAGAACTCTACCCTACCACCACATCATACAAAAACCTTATGTAAGATACCAAAAATATCAAAATTAGATAACTCAGAAATAAAAAATGCAATAAACAAATTTAAAAAATAAAAGCATTATTATAAAATGTAAGTAAATTATAAAATATAGATAATATATAAATACAATAATTAACGTAGTGTTTGATTTTAAGAATTAAAAAGAAAACATAAAAATTTTAAAAGGAGGAAGGAATGGATCAGGGTGCATACATTGCATTTACAGATCCTGGTTTGATTCCCAGAATGATATGTCCCCTAAGAATCACAAAGTAGAAACATGTGGCACCTGAGCACTGCTGCAGTGACTCTACTGGTCCTCCCTTCCACAGGGACAGTCCAGCACCAACTCCATTGAACCATTTGACCTTTGTGACTGAAGAGTTCACCAGAATTGGCTCCAGGCCCCTCCACTTGAGAAGTAAACAGATTGGGGGGGGGGGAGAGCACTGACTTGCTGCAGGCTCACTCCCTTTCTAACTCCCCCACTTGTGTGACAGGTAGACAATAGGCCGAATGTAGCTGGCCAGGGCTGTTGAGTACACAGATTTTAAAAGAGAGGAAAAATATTAAAAAGATAAAACAATATTTTGGGGTTTTTTTTGGGGGGGCACACCCAGTGACGCTCAGGGGTTACTCAGAAATTACTCCTGGCTTGGGGGGACCATATGGGATGCCAGGGGATCGAACCGGGGTTCATCCTAGGCTAGTGCGGGCAAGGCAGACACCTAACCCCTTGCGCCACCGCTCAGGCCCCTAACACAATATTTTTAAAAGAAACAGGGAAGAGGTGTTTTTGAAGAAGTAAATCATTTCAAGGGAACTGAGATAGTGTATGTAATTAAAATATTTTTCTGATGTTAGAATAAAAAATTAAATATTGAGAAAATCTATCACATAATTGAAAATATTAATGTAAAATGACAATTTCTGAAAATATATTTAGATGAAATCACACTTAAACTTTAAAGTCACAGGAACACTTAGACAACAAAGAGAAATTAGAACAGAAAGAAAATTATTCTTACCAATAAGTATTGACATTAATACCTATGCTAAAATAAAGTGGAAGACTAAGTTTCAGATAGTCCACACAAAAGAACATGAGCCAAAGCTTTATACTAGTCAAATTGGCTTCTGTCACCAACTTAGAAATACTCAATACAAAAAGTCAAAATCTTCACAAATTTTTATATATTTAGAGTATTCCCAATTGTGCGTACAAGTACCACATATCCTATGGCCAAACTCTGTACAGAAGCAGCAAAAGTAAAGAATGGGGTATCTTAGGAATGAGAATAGAAGATGCCCTGAGACTCGCATACCTGGATTTCGGTGTCTTTGCCTGGTATGTTGGGGGCTCTGGGCAGGACAGCTAGCCACAGGCCCCCTGGGCTGAACTAGTCCAGGGGACCAAGATCCCCCCAAACCTGGTGGGTCTTCAGGGCCACGCCTGGTTAATTGGGCCCTGGGGGGGAGGGGGGAGAAATCCCTTCTTATGCATCCAAAAACTACAGGGGCAGGGCTGGGCTCAGAGCACTCGCATACCTGGATTTCGGTGTCTTTGCCTGGTATGTTGGGGGCTCTGGGCAGGACAGCTAGCCACAGGCCCCCTGGGCTGAACTAGTCCAGGGGACCAAGATCCCCCCAAACCTGGTGGGTCTTCAGGGCCACGCCTGGTTAATCGGGCCCTGGGGGGGAGGGGGGAGAAATCCCTTCTTATGCATCCAAAACCTACAGGGGCAGGGCTGGGCTCAGAGCACTCGCATACCTGGATTTCGGTGTCTTTGCCTGGTATGTTGGGGGCTCTGGGCAGGACAGCTAGCCACAGGCCCCCTGGGCTGAACTAGTCCAGGGGACCAAGATCCCCCCAAACCTGGTGGGTCTTCAGGGCCACGCCTGGTTAATCGGGCCCTGGGGGGGAGGGGGGAGAAATCCCTTCTTATGCATCCAAAAACTACAGGGGCAGGGCTGGGCTCAGAGCACTCGCATACCTGGATTTCGGTGTCTTTGCCTGGTATGTTGGGGGCTCTGGGCAGGACAGCTAGCCACAGGCCCCCTGGGCTGAACTAGTCCAGGGGACCAAGATCCCCCCAAACCTGGTGGGTCTTCAGGGCCACGCCTGGTTAATCGGGCCCTGGGGGGGAGGGGGGAGAAATCCCTTCTTATGCATCCAAAAACTACAGGGGCAGGGCTGGGCTCAGAGCACTCGCATACCTGGATTTCGGTGTCTTTGCCTGGTATGTTGGGGGCTCTGGGCAGGACAGCTAGCCACAGGCCCCCTGGGCTGAACTAGTCCAGGGGACCAAGATCCCCCCAAACCTGGTGGGTCTTCAGGGCCACGCCTGGTTAATCGGGCCCTGGGGGGGAGGGGGGAGAAATCCCTTCTTATGCATCCAAAAACTACAGGGGCAGGGCTGGGCTCAGAGCACTCGCATACCTGGATTTCGGTGTCTTTGCCTGGTATGTTGGGGGCTCTGGGCAGGACAGCTAGCCACAGGCCCCCTGGGCTGAACTAGTCCAGGGGACCAAGATCCCCCCAAACCTGGTGGGTCTTCAGGGCCACGCCTGGTTAATCGGGCCCTGGGGGGGAGGGGGGAGAAATCCCTTCTTATGCATCCAAAAACTACAGGGGCAGGGCTGGGCTCAGAGCACTCGCATACCTGGATTTCGATGTCTTTGCCTGGTATGTTGGGGGCTCTGGGCAGGACAGCTAGCCACAGGCCCCCTGGGCTGAACTAGTCCAGGGGACCAAGATCCCCCCAAACCTGGTGGGTCTTCAGGGCCACGCCTGGTTAATCGGGCCCTGGGGGGGAGGGGGGAGAAATCCCTTCTTATGCATCCAAAAACTACAGGGGCAGGGCTGGGCTCAGAGCACTCGCATACCTGGATTTCGGTGTCTTTGCCTGGTATGTTGGGGGCTCTGGGCAGGACAGCTAGCCACAGGCCCCCTGGGCTGAACTAGTCCAGGGGACCAAGATCCCCCCAAACCTGGTGGGTCTTCAGGGCCACGCCTGGTTAATCGGGCCCTGGGGGGGAGGGGGGAGAAATCCCTCCCTATGCATTCAAAAACTACAGAACCGCGCGGGGGCACTAGCCCCCACGCGTACTTCATATATTAAGAGTATTCCCTACTGTTATGTTACGTTTTACGTATCCAAAATCTTTAATTTGTATTGTGCCCTTTCCACATCCCTACAAAGCTCTTTTTTATTCCTTTACTCTCTATCCCCCTCAAACATCTCTAATCTACATTACTCTTATTAATCAGTAGTGTACAAGCCTTATCACAGACCCAAGCCGTGTATTGTGTGTAACAACCCCAAACTGTTTCAAGATACATAAAATGGACACGTATTTTTTTAGATTAATTTATGTTTTTTCTCTGACAGCTATAATTCTTACCAAATGATGTCTTATATAGTGACGATTCTAACCACTTTTCATCTTCTATTTTTGAGCTGTTTAACAAGGAATCTTAGAGAAAGAGTCCCCCAGATTAATGCTTATGATTGAATCATAATTGTTCTTATCAACCCCATATGCGCCAAGAACACCACGTGGCATTGCTCCTTTTTTGCATAGGCACATTAAAATGGGCAAATAGAATACATATAAATAAGATCCTATCTAATAGAGATTGGTACAGACAAATCTTGTAGTGCAAAGGGACCTTACACCCTGAACATTGACATAACGACCTGGCACAGACCTCAGAAGAAAGGGCATTTCCCTGAACCAGGGAAGCCATCCACAAAACATCCAGGCTGGGCTATAGCATCACCTGGAAGCAATCCTCTACCAAGGAAGACTCTACACTGCTCAGACATTTCCTGCTCAAAAGAGACTTCCATTAACACTGAGAAGACTTAACAACAACAACGACTTGCTTACGGGACAGGGCTCCCTGCATTGCCCTTTGATTGTGAGGTGAAACCAGAGGACGCTCCACATCCTGACTTCAATGTTGGATATACAGATACCAGGATCTTTAATACAGAAGCTTGATACCAACAACAGAGACTGTGTGAAAAATATAAGTGTGCTGGCACTACAGACAATGTCTTGGATTGATGTTGGATATACAGATACCAGTATCGTTAATACAGAAGCTTGATGCCAACAACAGAGACTGTGTGAAAGGTATAAGTGTGTTGGCACTACAGACAATGTCTTGGATTGGACGATCTAGCGTGCCTGGAGCCTGGAGTTGGTCTTGTGCCAGGAAACTTCAGGGGTCGGGTCTTTGTGTATTTAGGCCAAGGTTATTTCTTTCCATGTCCCTCATATTTTGGTGGGCCTATGCAAAGAACAATTGCCACTCTAACACCATTTTTGCTGTGCTCCTTTGACTCTAATCCTTAAAAAGAACCCAGTTAAGATTTGAGGTTAACTTAAGCTAATATGCATGAATATGGAAATGTAAAAAAAATGCTATGCCTGTAATGTTTAAGGAGTTATGTAACTTTTATGGCTTTAGATTGCCTTGTGTGCTGTTAAGAAATATTATAGTGTGTTACAATCTTAATGTTCTTTGGATGAAATTTCAAAGTTGGGATATCAGCAAGGGGACTTCTGAGAATTATGTTATGTATTGTCCTTCCACTGTAACTTTACCTTGTCCTCCTTCTTTGCATCCTTGTTCTCATAATTAAAAATAAAAAAAATTATAAAAAAAAAAAAAAAGAAGATGCCCTGAGAATAAGCATCTGTTTTTAGTAGCAGAACTATTATTAGCCAATCCAGCTGATTTAAGTCATTTACCAGAGAATTATAGGTTTTAGAATAAAGAAGGGCAAAAAGAAAGGACACATAGTATGTAATGATCACAGGCTCTGACTGTGTGGACATAGTACAATAATTATCAGATATGAAAAGATGTGTTGAATAAGAAGAGCATAAAAATAATTGCTTATCAGGGCCAGAGCAGTAGGGCAAGCGGTAAGGCGTCTGTCTTGCCCACGCTAGCCTAGGATGGAACGCAGTTCAATCCTCTGGCATCCCATATGTGCCTCAAGCCAGGAGCGATTTCTGAGCACATGGCCAGGAGTAGCCCTTGAGCGTCACTAAGTGTGGTCCCCCCAAAAAATTGTTTATGGTTCATAAAAATTTTAACAGTTTTAAAAATCATATTGGTGGTAATGATATTGTACTATTACTTAAAGATTGTTGTGTAATTTGTCATAAAGCAAATGAGTAATTAAGTGATGTTCTTATTTTAACATCCCTTCAGTCCTATAGAAGCAAAATTCACAGTAAAAATGAAATACAAAAATAGTATTTCTTGTAGTCCCATATTTGAGCTGAATGCAACAATAGAAACATACCTGTTCTTATTTTGGAATACTGTAAAAATTTCTAACCAGTGACCAAACAAGTGAAGAGTATCTCTACCAAACAGTTTATGTTGTTCAAATGCCACTTTAAAAAGGAATATAAGGGGGTTGGAGAAATAACATGGAGTTAGGGTGTTTGCCTTGCATGCAGAAAGATGGTGGTTCAAATCCCAGCAGCCCATATGGACCCCCGAGCCTGCCAGGAGTAATTTCTGAGCGTAGAGCCAGGAGTGGCCCCTGAGCATTGCAAGGTGTGACCTAGAAACAAAACAAAACAGAGAGAGAGAGAGAGAGAGAGAGAGAGAGAGAGAGAGAGAGAGAGAGAGAGAGAGAGAGAGAGAGAGTAAGGGGCCCAGAGCAATAGCACTGTGGGTAGGACATTTGCCTTGCATGTGGCTGACCCGGTTCCATCCCTGGTATTCTAAGTGGTCCCCCTAACCAGCTATTAGTGATTTCTGAATGCAGAGCAAGGAGTAACCCCTAAGCACCACTGGGTGTAGCCCAAACCTTCCCTCACCCCCAAAATAAGGGAGACACACGGAGAAGAAAGAAGGTATCTTACAGATGCTGGGCATAAAAGTGAGGTGCTCTACTAATCAGGGTCATATTTGAAAGATTCAGGAACCTTTCTGAAAAGGTTCCCATAGGCAAAACATAAACTATTTTGAGCTTTATCAATATAAGAAATACAATGGATGAAATCTGTTATATTGTTATAACGTTATAATGACCTTGTTATAATGTTATAATATTGTTGTTGTAATGACAGTCATGATAATGATAAAATAATAATAAAAGATGGCATTTTTGGGAATATAATTGTCAATTTAGTATCCTAAAAATGGATAAATTAGAGATAGTGCAGATGTTAAGGCACTTACTTTGTATGTGTCTGACCCCAGTTTGATCTCCAGCACCAAATATGGTCTCAAAGCACCTCCAGAAGTGATTCCTTGATCACAGAGACAAAAGTAAGTCATGAACCCTGCTGGGTGTGACCCCAAAATAAAGTAAAAAAAAAGAAAGAAAGAAAGAAAGAAAGAGAAAGAATAGAATGTTCATTCTGCCTTTTCTATATAAACATTCAGAAGCTTCCAGATGAAAGATGAGGCAGAGTATCTCTAAAAGTATTCTAAAGCATACCAAACAAAAAGAACTGCTTTAATCAGAATGTCATAAAACGTTGGATCATAAGACATGTGATGGGACATCAACTACTATAAGTAACTAGAAAGTCCCCTGATAAACAAACTCTCACCCAGATTGATGGCAGAAACACAGTATCCAGGTAACATCTAGTCCTTGGAGTCAACTGTCCATGTGCAAAATATGCAGCAGACCATGAGGCTGCAATTTCACAGTCCATAGTGTGAGAAATGGCAACTATTGTGCCCACAGTCTCCTACTAATAAACAACAATGAAAAGCAACAGTCCTGTACATTAGAAGAGGTTAAAAGACATACAAAAGCAGACACATGAAGACTTGGGAATAAACCTTGAATGACAAACATGTTTGAAATCATTGGAGAATTGCCAGTGTAAAAGCTGAGATATAGGAGTCAGTCTATTTTCCTGCAGTAATTTTTCAGGCTCTGAATGCAGACAGTCTCACTGCAACAACTAAACTCTGCTCCTAGAGTGTGACAGCCACCATGACAATTAAGAAATGAATAGGTACTGGTGCTTCCAATAATACTTTATTGACAACAATGGTGGCAGGACCTGGCCTAAAGGGCTAGTATAGTGAGTATAGTATTTGCCTTGCAGCAGATAGCCCCGGTTTCATCTCCAGAACCCCATTTAATCCCCAAGCTCTTTCAGGAGTGATTCCTGAATACAGAGCCAAGAAAATGTCCTTAGCATTGTTGGGTATGTCCTAAAAGACAAAGACATTGAAAATGGCAACAGGACCATGTCTGGTTAGATCATGGTTACTTTGGTGTAAATGAATTAGGGTTGGTATAGAACATAAAAAGAAATTCTAGGGGTGAGCAATTGACTAGCTCTTCTCTACCTGAGTGGTTATTTATCATAAAAGTCTACATTACTACAATTAGCTATATTATTTTTACTGTGATTTTCAGTATGTGTTGACTTTTTAAGGTAAAGTCAAATTATTTATGTTATAAACCCCCCCCCTTTAAATTAAAAGTGACAACTGCCTTCCTTTTGTACAATGCTCTTTTTTTCAAAAATAACTTAGTCATGTAATGGCAGCACATGTGGGAATCTGGGCTGTGAGGAGTGAGACTTTTATTCTGGTCTTACTATAGCCAGAGGGATGATAAATGTAAAGAGAAGGCCATGTATCTGGGTGTTTGGCCAACACCTGTTCAAAGATCATAGAGACATTTCTCTTTTTTTATTTTGTCTTTTTTCGGGGGTCACACCCAGCAGCACTCAGGGGTTACTTCTGGCTCTATGCTCAGAAATCACTCCTGGCAGGCTTGGGGGATCATATAGGATGCCAGGAATCAAACTCAGATCCATCCTGGGTAGGTCACATGCAAGGCAAATGCCCTACCACTGCGCTATCTCTCTAGCCCCAATAGAGACATCTCTTATTGGAAGCAGTAGAATCTAACTTGTCTGTCTTTCTCAACAAGTGGGTAGACTGCACGTAATCAACTGAAGACCTTAAAAGAAAGACAACAAGGCCTCCCCTAACTTCCTCTCCGACTCTTCTCCAGGAAGAGGTAATTTTGCCTGTGGATAGCATTTACACTTGTCCCCACAACAACCAGAATTCCACTGGATCTTGAGCCACCACTTCACTTTGTGTGTTTCAGTATCATGTATTTTGCTCTGTGTACCTGGATCCCAACTCATACATTATTGAGGTAACCCAGAGCACACAAGTCCCTCTATGAGCTGGTAACTTTATTGCTAAAAATGAGACCATAATTAAACAAAGAAAGGTCTTTGTTATCCAGTGTATTAGAAAACATCCTGAACAGAAGAGAAGACTTCCCAAAAGAAAGACATTGCCATGCCTCCCAGTCCTCATACACATACAAACACATGGGAGGGGTGCCCTAGGGATGAGTAGCCCCCTTAGGCCATGCAGATGGAAACCATATGTTTGGGGCTGTATTGGTGCAGGAGGAAGGAGCCTGGGTCCCCTATGTCATCACTCAGTTCTCACACCTGCTCATGAGAGAAAAACTGCTGGGTTGAGCCAGAAAATCACGATGGTTCAACTTAATAAATATAATCTCAACTTTCACCTTTATAATCGGGCACGGAAGGATGGATTCATGAGCTCAGATGTTTTACTTGGGCCAGTGCCTAGAACATCAACTTTGCTATCCCACTCCACATGACATCCTCCAGACCTGTGGTCCCAGCAGGGCTCCAGGCAGTGGTGGTGGCCAAAGCTTCAGTTAATGCTCTCTCTACTTTAACTCCACGAAAAGGGAAGCTTGTAGGACATCCAACACAAGTTCTAGTCTTGGCTCTCAATGGCCATATATCAACTGCAAGCAACTCCTAACTTGGGGAGCTGTGGTTAAGATTGCCTGTTTTAGCAAATGAAAACTCAGAATGCCCAGGAAAATTTCCACTTCACACACACAAATGAATTTTTGTTAAGACAACAATATTGCTAAAGTAGACAAAAAATATTTTCATGTGATTTTTTTGGGAGAGAACTGTATGTTGTTTGCCTAAAACATAAACTTGGGGAATCTATATCTTGTCAGACTATCCTAATGGGGCTCATCACACTCCAACACTCAACTTGAGAGGGTGATAGAAACCATGATTCATGAAATGAAATTGTAGGTCAGCCTCACTGAAAACAGTAAAATGACTGTCTGGAGGGAAACACATACCCTCTCTCTCTCTCTCTCTCTCTCTCTCTCTCTCTCTCTCTCTTTCTCTCTAAGCATCTTATTTTTAAAATATACAATTTATAGCAACCATATGCTACCTATCAGAAACATAGATTTGGGGAGACAGAAGAAGCTGAGCCTACAGGAGTTGAAATAGGCAGGAAAAAAATTCCTACTTGTGTATAAGGTGGTTGTAACCCAACCCTACGAATGTTTGTGACAGAAAAATCCTATTTCTTTTCCTCCTTCATTGAATTGCTGGATGAAACCCCCAATAAGACATAAAGGAAATCACAGTATTGAGTAGAAAGACTCAGAGAGAATATAATTATATGATAGGTGTGTGTGCTGTAAGCTTGCACATATCTATCTCTTTCTTAAAAATAGATGGCATAAAGAAAATCTCTGATTTCATTGAAAACAATAATTATGTCAGTTATACTAAGAAAAGGATTATAATACTCAGATTTTGGAATACTTGGCAATTCAAAACCAAGTGTTCTACATATTTATTGCAAACTAGAATATTGGATGTGATTTGGAGCAATGTGCATATATTTACACACAAATATATATATTTTTCCTTTTTCACTTCTTCCTGGTATTAGCTTATAATCCACTTGTATCCAGCAAAAATATACTGTGCAGACATGATAGGAATTAACAATATTATGTGAGTTTCAATGGGCTTAAAGTAGACATATCTTTGGATTGCAGGATTCCAATCCTTTGATTTTACATACCTGACAACTTCATCAAGGTACTTTACTCAAGCAAACTCTACAATTAAATATAAACTAAAGAAATATAGTAGTGATATTATTGCAAATATACATCAGGTACACAATTAATTTCCTCCCTTTACAAATTCTACACACTGCCTAAGCAGAGCATCCTTTCTATTGTCCTTTGTGCAAACTCAGAGTTTGTGGGGAAGAACCAGATTCAGATTTTTAGGAAGCATGGCATTCCAAATACAACAAAGGAGTTTAACATATGACAACTGTAATTTTTTTACTTTAAACAGAAACTTGTATAAAATCCATTTCTGAAGCTACCTGCATTGAATAAGGAACTTAGCATCTGCCCACTCATTCATCCATTCACCTATCCATTCATCCTTCCATCTATCCATCATCCATTCATCCATCCACCCATCCATCCAACTATCTTGATAACAGACTTATTTCATGCTAGGAACTAAATATTGAAGATGCAGAGGAAATAGAGCTCATAGACCACTAGGGATGTTCTCTTGCCACAATTCATAATGTATTTACTCTATTTGGGTAAAAATATGGAGAGACATTCATTGTAGTGATATAGGCTGAAAGTGCACACTCTTGTGCAGCACAACTTTAGGGGAGTCCAAAATGAATTTTTTTTTTTGGTTTTTGGGTTACACCTGGCAGCAGTCAGAGGTTACTCCTGGCTCTACACTCAGAAATAGCTCCAGCAGGCTCAGGGGACCATATGGAGTGTTGGGATTCAAACAACTGTCCTTCTGCATGCAAGGCAAATGCCCTAACTCCATGCAATCTCTCCGGCCCCCAAAATGAATATTTTAAGCTCTAATACTTGTATATTTGCTTTTTGTCAATGCATACTACATATATAAATTCTTCATTTCTATTTCCTTGTAAAATTGCTTTTTGAATAAACTAATATAGAGGAAAAGTCAAATGTAAATAAAATAGAAGTGGCTATCCCTGGGCTGGAGTGTAAGTTTCTGGATAATTCTATATACTCAGAAAAGAGGCTTGCCTGCCCAAATTCCTTCTGGATTATCTTCCTGGGCCAGAAATTCCTTTTATTTAAGATAAAAACAATTAAAAAAAAACTTTGGCATATATCACAAAATAAGATTTAATAATAGTCACTGTTTCTGAATTATGAAAGAGCAAAAGGGTGGTATATGGGAGGTTTTTATAATATTTGTGGGGCACCCATGGGAATATAAAACAGGCCTACAAAGAAGTTAAAGGGCAGGAAGTGGTGAACGGGACTATTCTGAACCTTTTGAAACACCTCCACTCAGGTTTTTTTAAAATTAATTTTTATTGTGGCCAAAGTGAATTACAATTATTTCACAGTAATATTCAAGGTTCATAGTGACAATAAATTAAGGACATTCCTACCACTAGTGATGTCCTCCCTCCACCCCTGTTCCCAGTATGCATCCCATATCTTCCTCCTTTACCCCCCAGAATACTAGTGTAACTGGTCCCCTCTTGTAGAGCTTGCTGTGGATTAGGTATAGATTCTGTTGTCATTAACTTTGGGTTTGATGTTCAGGTCTGATCATTTTTTATTTCCACTAAATTTTTCATGCGGTGTCTAGACCTGGTACCATTCATCCCCCCCCCCTCAGTTTATGAGGCTGAACAAGATGATTCAATCAATGTAGTTCTGTTGGAGATATAGAAAAAGGAAATGGAAAAAAAGAAGGAAAGAAAAAAACAAAGAAACTCGGAGAGGTCCTACTAGGTGTTGTAGATATCAATTTAGAAGCAGGAAGGAAAAAGGAGGAAAACAGTAACAAGACAAAAAAAACCAACAAAAAACAACTAAGCAATAACAAAAAATACAAAAAACACAAACAAAAAAAAAACCCCAACAAACCTAAGCTGGTGACTACAGAAAAAGACCCCCCCCAAAAAAGAAAAGAAAAGGCTCAACCAGCAACTACATAAAAAGATTTGTGCTTCTTCTTCTTCTTCTTTTCTTCTTCTTCTTTTCTTCTTCTTCTTCTTCTTCTTCTTCTTCTTCTTCTTCTTCTTCTTCTTCTTCTTCTTCTTCTTCTTCTTCTTCTTCTTCTTTCTTCTTCTTCTTCTTCTTCCTCCTTTTTCTTCCTTCTTCTTTCTTCTTCCTTCTCTTTCTCCTTTTCTTCTTCCTTCTTCTCTTTCTCCTTCTTCCTTATTTTTCTACTTCTTCTTTTCTTCTTCCTTCTTCTCCTTCTTCTTCTTCCTCCCCCTTCTTCCTTCTTCTCCTCCTCCTCCTTCTTCTTTCTTCATCTTTCTCCTTCCTTCTTCTCCTTCTTCCTTATTTTTCTTCTTTTTTCTTCTTTTCTTCTTCTTCCTCCTCCTTCTTTTCTTCTTCCTTCTCCTTCTCCTTTTTCTCCTCTTTCTTCTTCTTCCTCCTCTTTCTTCTTCCTTCTTCTCCCTTCTCCTCCTCCTTCTCTTCCTCTCCTTCTTTTCTTCTTCTTCCTCCTCCTTTTTTCTTCTTCCTTCTTCTCCTCCTCCTTCTTTTCTTCTTCTTCTTCTTCTTCTTCTTCTTCCTTCTCCTTTTCCTTCTTCCTTCTTCTTCTTCTTCTTCTTCTTCTTCTTCTTCTTCTTCTTCTTCTTCTTCTTCTTCTTCTTCTTCCTTCTCCTTCTCCTTCTCCTCCTCCTTCTATTCTTCTTCTTTTCTTCTTTTTCCTCCTCCTTCTTTCTTCCTTCTTCTTCTCCTTCTCCTCCTTCTTTTCTTCTCCTTTTCTTCTTCTTCTTCTTCCTTCTTCTCCTTCTTCACCTTGTCCTTCTCATCCTTCTCCTTCTCCTTCTTCTTCTCCTTCTCCTTCTTCTTCTTCTTCTTTCTTCTTTCTTCTTTTGCAAAGGCATAGAAAGTATTGGGGAAGTTGGAAAAGGAATGCCCTAGGCCTAAGAGATTTCAGGTTTATCCATCCTTGAAACATACTGTCATGAGAACCACTACAGGCTTTGTACATGCTCTTTTTCTCTCCCCCAAGGTCTTTTTGCAGTGACAGGCATCTTTCTACTCAGTTTGGGATGATATAAACAGACCTCTCTAACTCAATATTTTGGTATTTACACAGGTCATAGGACAAAGCCTAGGAATAGATTTTTTTTTTATAGTTCTAGAAGTTCTGTTCCATCACTGTTGTTGTAGTCAGACTTTTATAATTGGTAATCTCGATTTTTGCTCAGAGCCTAGGGCAAATCCTGGATTAGAGTTTTGAATTATGATTCCATAAGTTCTATTCTGTCACAGTGGTCACAGTCAGACCTCTGGGATTGAAGATCCTGGTGTTTGTACAGATCCTAGGCCAAAGCCTAGGCTAGGGTTGTTTTTATTAGTTCCAGGGTAAGTACTGCCCAGTTTTGGCTGTCAATGTCAGTCTGCAGTAGTTGGTAGTATTGGTCTTTGCATAGATCAAAGGGTGACGTGTCTTCTAGTTTTATCTTATCATTGGGACATTCTGCTCCTGGATCAAGTTATTGTTGTTTCCTCTTTGTCAGGATGTCATATCAAAACTGGCAAATAGAGAGGTAGTGGAAATTTCCCAGGGGGAGTTTGGTTCCTGGTGCTGTTTCGGGGAGCAATGTTGGTTCTATGTCTGAGGTCTAGGTCTCAGGCTTAAATGGTCGCTGCTAGGTCACATGGCATCTAAATTTGGTCCACATGACACATGTTCAGGGTGGGAGGCGCCCTTGTATTATAAAATGTATGGGTTCTTATTTATAGTAGATAAGAGCTTGTTCTATACATTAAAATTCCCCCCCTTTTCTAGTATGCCTTTGCAAAAAGAAATGGTGCCGTATTATATTACTGGTGCATTAGGGGTAAGAATGTCAGGCTACAGGGGTCGGAGAGATAGCATGGAGGTATGGTGCTTGTCTTGCAAGCAGAAGGATGGTGGCTCGAATCCCAGCATCCCACATGATTCCCCAAGCCCGCCAGGAGAGATCCCCAAGTGCAGAACCAGGAGCAACCCTCGAACGCTACTGGTTGTGAGCCAAAAAAAAGGGGGGGGGGAGAATGTTGGGTTACAGAATCTTTGTGCTCTGATTTTGACCTGAGCTTTCATATCAGGCAAGACTTTTTTGTGTGTGCTTTCATATCAGGAAGAGCCAAAACAGGTGAAGTTAGAGAGAGAGAAAAAAATCTATGAATATATACTGAAAGAAATAAGTAGACATGAAATTAAAAAAGGAATTAAATAAAGGGAGGTGTTTAAGGGGAAACCTTACATTTGGGAATATATAGACTAGGAGAAATTGTTATAGAGGTATTAATCATATAAAGGGAATAAAGAGTTTCCCATTATGTCTTTTGAGATATTCTTGTGCGGGGTGAAATCTGTGGCACGCTTTCTTCACACTTCGTGGTACCTCCACCCAGTTTTGAGGATGCTGTATAAGGTAGCAGCACTTTGTGCATTGCCCTAAAATCAGTGATTCTTAGAGCAATAAAAGGACACTAGAACATTCTTGATTTTTGACAGAAAGGAAAGTGCTTTAAAGACAAACATCATATGATTTCATGCATACATGGAGATAAAATAAAAACAGATTTCAAGAGCAAAATAGTAGTTCCCTTCCAGAAAAGAAGAGCAAAAGGATGGCTAAATTGGATAAAAAGGGTTTATGGTATGGTAAGGGATGGAAGCTAAACTTCTAGTGAGAAGAGCAATGTCATAAATACAAACAAGTGCTGAGAAGGGGAGGGGGAATTCATTCAGTGGTACTGACACAACTCACATTGTACATTTGAAGACTTACATACTCAGAGCTGTTGAGTAACTTGTTCAAAGTTACTCAGCCAAAGATCTATGGGTGCAAATTAAAGCTCCTAATAACCTTTATTTTGTTATGCTCTGGGGGTTATAGAAAGAAAAAAAATGTACACACATTTTAAAAATACAAATAAGATGTTACTTTCTGGTCTTCCTTCAGTGAACCCTGTTGTGCTAACTTTTTTTTTTTTTTTTTGGTTTTTCAGGCCACACCTGTTAGATGCTCAGGGGCTACTCCTGGCTATGCGCTCAGAAATCGCCCCTGGCTTGGGGGAACCATATGGGACGCCGGGGGATCGTGCAAGGCAAACACCTTACCTCTAGCGCCACCTCGCCGGCCCCTATTGTTGTGCTAACTTTTTAATGTTTTGTTTGTTTCGTTTTGTTTTCAAAAGCTTTTACCAGACTCATAAAAAAAAATAATGGGCTAGGTAGACCATATAAATTTAGAATCTGTTTGGATTTCCTTTCTACTTTTCTTTTTTTTTTATTTCCCTTTTAAAAATGTAATTAGAGATACTTACCTGGCAGGGGAGATACCATGATCATGAAGGTGGTTTCCCCAGGGCAAGGATCACCCATTGCACTTCATGTGTACTGACCCATTTCTGGGTGTGTTGACCGATTTCCCCAAATGTGGGAAACTTGACTGCATAATTTGTGATAGTGGGGTTTAAATAAAAAAAATGTAACTAGAGGAGCCAGAGAAATAGCACAGTGGTAAGGTGTTTGCCTTGCAAGCAGGTGGCTAAAACCCGACATCCAATATGGTCCACCGAACCTGCCAGGAGCGATTTCTGAGCACAGTCAGGAATAGGAATAACCCCTGAGCACCAAAACAAAACAAAACAAAACAAAATGTAAGTAGATTTGTGCTAAGAATCTGCCTATATGTTCATCTCAGAAGCACCGTATTTGGGGATTTCAGCTCCAGAACCTCAGACTCTCCAAATAGACACTGAATCAGCTCTACAGAGTGGCATTTAGATATCTTCCCTTTTTTTCTGGTCAACAATAATGCAATGATTATCCTCATATATCCCCTTTCCATCTTTGCCTTCACAGATTTCACTTCACACTTTGAGCCTACTAAATCATATGATCACTTTTAATCTTAATTTTTTATGTAATACAATCAAAAAGCCAGAGCCAGAAATAACTCAAAGGGATGTTTCTCAAGGAAATTAATCAAAGTGAAATCCAAACAGGAAAAAAGCAATTGCAAAGTAGCACTTACCTAATACTTTAAAATCTGTGACAGACCTCCAGTACTGCCAAATAAACCATCTGAATCAGTCTCAGTGACAAAGATTCCTTCTGAATCCTGGGTTCCAAAATAAGATAGATGGTCAAAGCATGTTGAGTTTCAGAAGGGTGATTTTCTGGTACATTTCATGTCACTCCTCCCTTCTGTGTCAGTACATTTAGTAACAAGAGTCCTTGTATTCTGAGAGGATATTATGAAGTCTATAGGTAGAAATAGAATAGGTTACTCTGGTAGCATATGTGTCTAGGTATGAGTAGGAATGTGTATATATGTGGATGTGTATATGTATGTGTTCTGTAAGTGTATATATTTATATGTGTGTATCTACACAATTCCGCTGTCTCAAAGTCTCATTTCTTTAAACTCCAATAGATTTTCCAAAACCAAGCTACATTATCAAGACTATATTACCATGTTGGCACCACTCATTTAAGAATAATAAAGCAGAACTACAGCAACCGTACAAAGATTAAGGCACTTGCTTTGCATGTAGCCAACTCAGGTTCAATTCCCACAGCCTCAGAAAGTCCCCTATGCTTATCAGAATTAATTCCTGAGCAGAGAGCCCTGAGTAAAGAGTATATTGCCCAAAATTATAATAGAGCAACTGAGACTAGGAGATGACTCAAAGGACTAAAGCACATGCTTTGAGTTCAATATGCCCCCTCACTCCCGCCCCCTGTTCAATCACTAGTATCACATAATCCCTTTAGTAGCATCCAGTATAGCACTCAGGAACTACACTGAGAGTGACCCCCAACAAAACAAATACAAATAAACCATAAAACTTGGCCTAATGGGAATTACTGTTTTTATTTGTGTTATTTTCACTGGTATGTTTAGTGGATTAAAAAAATACTTATTATTCTTTTGTTAAATCTCACTTTAGCTGTGCTTGGTCCATTCTCTGTCTTTGAAGGTCTGTGATTAATTCTGATTTAACTCATAAACTTTATTGCTCTTTGTACCCTGAAATGCTTCTTGCACTTGTCACTGTGGGGTGCTCTGGGAGCTTGTTGGAATGCTGCATTTCTGTGACCCTGCCACAGTCACACAACACCAAAACCTACATTTCAAAATGTCCCTGAGATGCCCATTCGAAGCACTGCTGAAACCTCTCCTCCATTCATCCACGACAGAACATTGATTTTAAAGAATAACAAAAAGAAGAAATTCACAGACAAGAGCTGTTCTAACCTGAATTGACAAAGAAGGCAGGAGGAAGAGAGGGAGGCAAGGGAAGGAAAGAGAAGGACAGAAAGAAAGGGCTATTCAGCAGCACAGATCTTGTTTCAGAAAACACTGACAATGTCCTTTGACTATTCTCCATGTAAACACTAATGTTTCCTATTTCTTAAGGAAAGAGGCTCAAAGCCAGAACACCATATATTTTGTATAGGTGAAGTAGTAATCCTCCGCAGAACCCCCAGTGTCTAATGAAAGCCTTTTAAGTAAATCTCACAAAGCTCTAATCTCACGGAGCCTCCCATGTTGTTCTCTTCTGTTCTTATTTAATTTTTAATAAGAACAATTCCACGCAGCTCGAAAGCGCCGCTCAATTAAGAAATATTCCTACCAGGCATCTTTGAAATCTTGAAGCAGCCTCCGCCTCCTGCTTCTTGATGACCCTCAATTTGGTTGTGTTGAGTGGTTTCGGGGGGCGGGGGGAAAGAGGCTTATTTTTTAATTGCCAGCTCAATTTCACACTAGTCTCCATGAGATGGCAAGATGGATTTTCAAAGACAGAAATGTAACTCGGGTGTCTGCTCTTCGAAGGCGGGATATCTTAGTATTGTATTCTGAAATTTCAAGTGGCATCTTTGATCTGCTTCCTTAGGCATTCGATGTCCTTGAAGTTACATCGAGGTCATGAGAAATCATTTTAAAAGAAACATTTCTTTTTTTCCCCTGATTCCCAGAACTCCAATCACAAGTATCTTAAAGTAACCTGAACTTCACTCCCTTGTAATGTTATATAGTTATTAGCAGAATTATTGCCTAGTTGTTCATAGTAAAATTTACTTTGTATTGCTACCTTTCTAAAGACCAGTTATTAGAGAATCAAACTGGCCACTAACATTATCTATATGCTCCTATTTGCCTGCCGAAAAAGTCATTACTGATGTGTCTGACTAGATTGCAATACACTTGCAGTGCATGTACCCATGTATAGCACAGCAATGGCTGGTCCTTATTTCAATTTCCATAAAAAAGATAATATATAATGTATACAATTATGCACTCATTAGTTTTATTTGAAATCTATTCACTGCCTAAAATGTGAAGATGCTTGTTAAACTCATCTGAATATAAATGTGGCAATTGCATAGGAGATCATGAAGAAAAGCAATAATTCAAGGAACATTATCACAGACACCATCATCCCTCAGAGCTGTCCCTTCACTGACCATTGGTTTTAACTTCACCTCTTGTCATAGCCAAGATGACAAGGAAAACATTTATAATGGGCTGCACTTTGTTTCATAGAGAAAAACATTCTAGAGAGTGCCAAAGAAATTGTCACATGAATCTATATTTAGGGAGAAACTAACAGCTATTGTCCTCAAACACGACTCCCCTGAAAACAAAAGGCAACTATATTGATTACTATGTAAATGGTCTTTGCAACAATCACTGAGCCTGGGATGGCTGCAGGTAGAGAGGGGAAAGCTAGATGAGGAAAAAGTTAGAGATCTGGGCTAGTGTTAGTGTTGAGGCAGTGGGGGATACACTGGCCTTAACTGCCCGGATTCAGTTCCCCCCAAACAGCAACAACACATACACACACAGGCTCAACTGAGAACTGAAAGCAGACATGGTTCAGTATAGACAATGTTCTTTCCCAATATATAAAGGTTTCCATTCGGTTCAGATCATTTGACTCCACCAGCCTCAGCAACGAGCAACTGATTAGGCAGTTAAAATACATATAATACAATGTACCCATCTCATTGATTTTTGATAAATTTGTCCAGATAGAATACTCAGCAGCCTCCTAAGATATCTCCTGCACTAGGATAGTTCATATGTTTTCTTCACCCAACTAGCTCGTAACCACCAACCACCACTTTCTAAGCTTCTGTCCTATTGGTATTGACTTTTTTGGTTGCTTCTTAAGCATGCAGTCACAATATGCAAAATTTGTCTTTCTCTCTCACTCACCAGGATGGGTATCGAGCTCCATCCAAGTGGCAGAGGCTATAAAATTTTTCTTTTGATTTCCCAATAGTATGATAGTGTGGCTCTCTTGTAGTTCATTTATGTGTGGCTCTCTTGTAGTTCATTTATTTCTGCCCTGAGAAATAAATACTTTAGTCTCTTCTTATTTTAGCCAAAAAAAAAAAAAAAAAAAAACTGTTTCCCCAGACAGGGAGACTTTCAGGTTTGAATCATAGGACCCATATTTTTCTTAAATATCTTGGGATAGATGACAGCAGTTGGACAAGCAAGGAACTGTGGAAGACACCCAATTTCCAGAGATGTTTACCAGGCGGGAGATATAGGAGTAATAATTTTTTAAATCAAAAATAATTTTCTGTATGTCCCATTGGCCCCTTTTTGTCACTAATTTTTAATCATTCCAAGAACTAACAGCAGTTTTGAAGCTTGCTTTAATTTTACCTGGTTTATCTCATTTGGTCCTCAGAATAATTATAGAACGATATAATTATTTGTTTCCCTCCTTCATAACCAATCATAAAATTAGGTCTTCCAGGAATTGATTTCCCAAGATCATATAACTGGAAGCAGGTGATTGAAGGTTTTAGAATTGTACAGCTTACTGAAAGCAAGGACCTGTCATCTCCTCTGTCCTGATCTCCTGTTAAGTGTTCTTGAGACCTTTATGCAGCTTTGTGACCCCCACTATGTGGATAATTAAGAATTAGTGTTTGTAATGACTTTTGGTTTGTAAGTTCCATGGGGACAGAAAAATGGACCATGCCCTGCTCGCTGCTCTGTGATATTTCAGGTTCAGTCACATCTTGGGCCTTTTATAACGATTCAACCTACAAATAAGTGTTAAATAAATGAGGCTTGCAAAAATTAAGATAACCCCCTAAAGGTCATGTCAGGATACATTCTTTCATTGCCAAGGTCTTTCAGAAAGCAATATGATATCGCCACTGCAGTGAGATCATTTTGAGTCAGAATTTAAATATGGGAATGCATTTGCCAAACACAAAAATGTTGCTATTGGTCTACCTGAAGAAAGACAAAGCCCTTTGAAGCTCCTAATCAATGGGTTTGTTTCTTTCTTGAGTTTTAGATGGTTTTGAGTTTGAGAATGCTGAGATTCAGGGGCTGAAGAGATAGCACAGAGGTAGGGCGTTTGCCTTGCACACAGCTGATCCAGAATGTACGGTGGTTCGAATCCTGGCATCTCATATGGTTCCCCAAGTCTGCCAGGAGCAATTTTTGAGTGCAGAGTCAGGAGTAACCCCTGAGCATTACCAGGTGTGACCCAAAAACTAAAAAAAATAAAACAAACAAACAAACAAAAAAAAACTTTTTGCTTAAGACCCAAAAACCAAAAACAAACAAACAAAAATAACCACCAAAAAAAAAAAACAAAAAAAAAAAGAAGAAGAATTTCAACCACTAAGTTGTTAAGCCAATTGTTTAAGACATTAGATCCAGCATTAAAGTTGTTTCTCACTGTCACTGTCTGTGGGTGGTGGTGAGGCATACCTACCCATTCTTAGTAGCCTGGAAGGCAGGGTCCAGACTATGGTTGACAAATCCTAAACCCAACCAATTTTCTTCACACATTAAATGAGAGCAATCCAATGTTACTAGGTTCAAACAAGATCTGAAACACAGTAAAAAGTATTTGAATTATAGCTCTTATAGACATTATGATTGCCTGGACCTGACCATATTGTCACCCAATGCACACTAAGGTTTATTAGTTATAGAGAAGCTTGGGTTGGATATTATGACAAAATGACAAATAATTGTACATTATATAAGATTATATAACAGTGTCAGCAGCATCCTGTTTGCTAAAGTCAAAGGATCAATTTCATGTAATAGCTCTACTAAGGTATTGAAATATAAGTAAAATAGGAAGGAAGTTAAGACGCAGCCTTCTCTTATATCATTTCAGACTGGAAACCCATCCATCATGACAACTTAACTGCTTACTGTAAGTTCAGACACCATAATATGTTACAGGCTCTATAAAGCATTAAAAGCTTGTGTTTGGTTCAGAGAATATTCAGCTTCTTACTTCATCTATTGTTTTGTTACACAAAGCCAAAAACCAAGGAAAGAATCATGATTTAGACAGAGATATATTATGCTTGACCACTTAGGAATTCATGTAAGAATGAATAACTTTTGTGCCCAAACTAGCTTGGTATCATAACAATTTATTTCCGCTATGTTTATATATGTATATTATTATGTCTTGGGCCAAACTTTAGGTCAGACACAGTTGAAGATACTGGGAAAAATCAAGTGATAAAATAAAAAATGGTCTACCCTTATGGAGTTTTCATTCTAATAGAGACAGACAGACAGACAGACAGACACACATAGGATGAAGAAAATGAGTATAATCAGTTGAATCCTGAATTTGGGACAGAAGATCATTATTTTGTGGCTTCCTTCTTTCAATGGTTTAGCTCTATAAAACAAAAATGGCTTAGTGGAAAGGTATGAAGGCTGGGACAATGTAATAAATACCATCAATACAAAGATAGCACTATCAAACCATGAGTTCCAATGAAGTATCTTCCTTACCCTTGACCCAAGTGCTTTTGGTAATGCTGGGAATCTGTTTGATATAAGAAATACAACAGACAGCCTCTGCCATGTGAAAAACAACCCGAGATGTAAGCCAGGCTTATGAAACACATGGGTACATTGGTTCGGGGGTTGAAAACTATGGTTTTCAGAAAAAAGGAGGGCAGACCAAATCCTGGATGAGCCAAATCCCATTCTATCACACACCCACATTTCATAGCTGTCACCAAACAAAAGGCCACACTTCAATGATTCATGACTAAACTCTGCAGAGACACTAAGCCAATGAAACTCTCAGGTACACCCCTTTGGGGGCTGAAAATTCTGGGATCTATTAAATGAGGAGGGAAGAGTACATATGTGACAGATTTGCGGTAATAAAAAGGGGATTTTCACAACTCCCACCCAAAAATGGCATATTCTGCAAAAGTTGATAAATGGTAATTAATATTATAGCCCTCATATATTAACTTTGTTTAGCTCAGGTGCTCACTCCTGACATATTTTACCTAAAAAACAACTGATTGGCTTGACCTGGGCCATGTGTTTCTTCCTGTACCTCTGGAGCTGGGTTGATAGAACTTCCTGATAAGTTACTGCTCCATGAAAGCAGAACCATGTGTCAATTAATCTCATTTAATCCCCCAAATTAAAATGTTGGTAGAGATAATCTCCAAAACAAAACAAACCAATAGCAGATGGTGGAAAATGAACATGGCCTGACAAGGAAGAGGAGCAAAGAAGAGCCCTGCATAACTACTTATCATTACTGCATCATTATTTCATGCCCACACAAGGAGCAATGCCCTGAGAAATTCACTGGTGTGCACCCACTTTTCTCTAACACATCTTTGAGATAACCTCTTTGTGGGGCGGAGGGAAGAGATAAGGGTGTTGACTTTGTGATTAAATTTACTCTGAAAGCTTGCTCTTTTTCTGCTCATTTTCTCTGTTCAAATTTGTAGGAAAATTCCTGAACCTTGATTTATAGCCAATATGACAAACTGTTTTGACATGGGACACATTTTTCTCTCCAATAACCTTATTTGACCCTATGAAGTTTGGTAAAAATTAGAAATTGTCATGTTTTTAAGAGTAAAAACCTTTATATCACCCCCACCACAGATTTTTTTTTAGTCCTCTTCCCACATGATCATGAACAGGCATATGCATACTCCTTAGACCAACCCATTGAGTATCTTATTCCCTGTAGTAATAGGAGCATTAGGACACTTGGCACAGCACAAACAGAATTCTCCAAGTACGCCACCAGCATTGTCCCCAGTGAAAAATACCAGGCTGACTGGTTAGCACAATCTTATTGGATCCCACCCGTGTATCTCCTCAAATATTGAGATTCCAGATCCCAAGTGGGGAAAGGCAGGAGGTAAACTTAGCAGCCTCATTCTCAGGGGTAGCTGGTGCAAGTATGATAAGTGCTCACAGGAGTAGGGTATGAGTTGTTCTTTCTACTCTGGAGTTTTTGTATGCTCTAAATGGGACTTCATGGAAATAGGTGTGAACTGTCTGTGTCCCAGACACATGGTATTAGAAATGTGGAGTGGAGTCAACCGACTTGAATTTGGAAACCTGAGCAATGTGACCAACCCTAAGCTTAGCTGATGAGAGAGGGAGAAAATCGAATCTCTACATGAGGCCAGGGAGGTCCCCTTTACCATTATCATAACCCTCTACTTCCCAAGTAGGCTCCAGGTACTGGGAATGTAAGGAGAAAAAGGATAAGAGTTTTTCAAAAGATGTAAAGGATCAGGGAAAGTCATATTTTTATCCCTTAATCAACAAATCATTACAATTGGTCACTTATTGATAAATAACTTGGTTGCCTAAGTAGTATGGATATACTTAAAGGAAGTTGAAAGGATATTTTATTTTACTTGATGAGAAAATCAATTTTTAAAATAATTAAAGGCAAAGATTTCTCTCTCCCTTTTGACAGGGAAACAAATTGTTCGATTAAGGAATTATGGGTGCAGAAAGAGAAAAAAAGAAATGTGTTCAACTGAGAATGCAGGCTTCTCCAGAGGAAAGGTAAAACCAGATAAATATTTCTTAGATACTACACTGACAGAACTATCTATAAAGGAAAATAAATGATGACTTGGCCTTGATCAAATAAAGTAAGATGCTGTTACAGCTAGAAGACATGCATTTGATAGAAAGAAAATATTTTCAAATCATGTACTTGATAAGAAATATGCATCCAGATTGTAGAAAGGATACTTAAAACCCAAACGTAAGAAAACAGATAGATGAACACCATAAATGGGTTAAATATTTGAACAAGGTTACTTCACCAAAGAAGACACACAAAAGTATGGCAAGCAAGTGACTATTAAATATCAGAATTGGAAAGTTTACTATTCCAAGTCTTGAAAGTATATGAAATGGACTACAATTCTCAACATATTCTGGTAGCCACAAGAAATAATTCAGGTGCCCTGGGAAACACTTAGGAAGTTTCTTAAAAAGTTCAACAAAGGAGTCCAGGATAGCTGTTAGACAATTACATAGGAGTGCCCTAAAACAAGGCAATATCGTTAGGTATTATAATCAGAGTTCTCTGTAATGGCAGAAGGAAGGCTCAAGGTCAAGCCCAGTTAGGTATCATATGGAGGAATGACACCCCTCTTTGTTCTGTCTATCCCCCATCTCTGGTCAGATGGTTTGTGAACAGCATTACAGATGGTATACAACATACGAGGGTGAGGGAGAAATGGAGGAAAAGAATATTTGACACATTGGGGCTAGAGCAATAGTACAGCCGGTAGGATATTTGCTTTGCAAAAGACCTATCCAAGTTTTATCGCCAGCATTGCATATGCTTCCCCCAAGCACTTCTAGGAATGATTCCTGAGTGCAAAGCCAAGAATAACCAATGAATATCACTGGGTATAAACAAACAACCAAACCAAACCAAACAATAATATATGTCACAAAGAGGCTAAAGGCCATTTCTGGGAGGATCAAACTATTAACACTATAAAGGTGACTCTATGAAGATACGCCAGTTCAAAACTCACCAAAGTGTGTGCTTTCATGGATAAAATTCATTGAATGCCAGTTACTCCTCTGTGCTTTACATGTATAGAACATTAGCTGGTAAGAGTGAACTTCTTGTTCCTGGTCTTCTGACTGTTTCTTAGCACAGTTTAGAGTTAATGCTCAGATCCTTAGCATTCCCTACTTCATCTCTTTGAGTTGTCCTTCCCAGATATTCTAAGGTTTTATGCCTGACTTTAAAGTTACTTCATTTTCCCCCAATTTCTCTTTTCTCTTCTCAGGTTTATTTCATTGCTTCAAATAGAACATCCGACATATAATATATTTTGCTTCTTTATCTAGTTAATCATCTGCTCTGACACTCAAGAATATAAGCTCTCTCCATGTAGACCTTTGAACAGTATTTTATTTACTTTCATGTTTTCAGCACCTGAAATATGCCTAACACATAGTAGACATTTAATGGCATTTGCTGAATGGATGGTTCTATTTTGGATCTTTTGCCCCTATGTTCATAGGCAATACATAGGAGGATTTTTGTGACTCCATGGCAGGATTCAACCAAGAAAAAAACAATTGAAATTCTATTCTTTTTGAGTTACCATTTCAAACATCAAAGTTGTTTGAAACCCAAAATTAAATATGAGATAAAGAATGTTATGCCTCTTTGGATGCTGAAAGGTACTACACTTCTATGGACAAGAAAATTTTAGATGTAATATTCTAGGGTTAATAGAATTCTGATAAAGTCATTTTGAAGTGTCTGTATCTATTTGCACACCTATAAAATGGGTATTTGGGGGTTTTTTGTTTGTGTGTTTGTTTTTTGGGGCCACACCAGGTGACGCTTAGGGGTTACTCCTAGGTATGAGCTCAGAAATCACTCCTGGCTTGGGGAACTCTATGGGATGCTAGGGGATTGAACTGCAGTCTGTCTTAGGCCAGCACCGGCAAGGCAGATGCCTTACCTCTAGCGCCACTGCTCCAGTCCATAAATGGGTATTTAAACTCAACCAACATACACATCCCTCAGGACGGGTTTTTGTTTAGTTTTGTTTTGGTTTAGCTTTTGGGCCACACCCGGTGATGTTCAGGGATTACTCCTGGCACTAAGAAATCGCTTCTGAGAAGTGGGGGCCACAAACGAAGTTTTGACTGAGTATTTGATAATTTACCAGTGTGTGCTTGCCTATTTCTGCCTAATCATGTATATTATCCATCAAAAATTAGGTCATCAGTTGAGGTATGTGTCTGCTATTCACAAAAAAGTTGGTCATATTTTTTAAAAAGTATTTCGCAAGAATG
The DNA here is from genome assembly GCF_024139225.1 of Suncus etruscus. NCBI lineage: Eukaryota > Metazoa > Chordata > Mammalia > Eulipotyphla > Soricidae > Suncus > Suncus etruscus. The sequence goes on along the minus strand of NC_064856.1, from coordinate 32,536,528 downwards.
GTTGTAAACAGATCTACTTAGCCAGTTATACCTTTGAATAAAAAGTGCCTTTCTTGTCTCTTTTCACTAAAAAAAAAAAAAAGAAAGAAAAAGAAATCGCTTCTGGCTTGGGGACCATGTGGGACACCAGGGAATCAAATCATGGTCTGTCCTAGACTAGAATACACACGGCAGATGCCTTACAGCTTGTACCACTGCTTCGGCCTCATCCCTCAGGAAGTTTGATGTAGTGCTCAAGAATATAAACTGTTGTCAAACTGGAATAAATTCAACTCTAGTTTTCTTACTTATCCACAGATGCTGGGAAGTTACTTAATCTTCACAGCTATAAAATGGGACCCCAAAAGTCACCACATCTTTGGAATGCCTTCAATACAAAGTTTTCTCCCAAACTGCCTATCTTATAGGATATATACTCAAGTAGAATTGTGCATCATTCCATTATTATTTTTCTTTCTAGAGTTTTTTATTCCTATGTAACACACTCAACAGCTTCATCTGATATCCCATTTCTCCCCCCCCCCCTTCTAGAGGGATTTGATTTTAAAACCGACACTAACATTTATGAATCTTGAGAGTGAATGTTTTCAAGTTGCTAGCCAGTAAATCATAATTCAGCATAAGTGCTCCCAGGTAGCAAGTTTCCCCCAAACCTTGAGTTCCACCCACCCATCTGGACCTTGAGCGTCTGAAAGTTTAACCACATTACACAGAGCTCTAGTTTAAATGCCACAGTGAACAGCACAGGCTTAACTGCAATTAAATAGTCCCTGCTGACCACTGAATATACAGTACATCATGTCAGGAGAGGAAAAACTGTCAGATTAGTGGAAATTCATTTTGGGATAGTGTGTAATTTTAAGAGTTAACAGTCAAAGAAAAATCTGTGATCCCTGGTGTGCCAACATATATCACTTTTCAACACCAGGGGTTTAAAAACTCATAGTGCAGCTGAAATTCTGATTCTTATTTGCTCCTAGAGCAAAGTTAGAGGATCAAATGAGGGAAATGAAATTGTTGATTTGTTTGTTTGTTTGGTGGCTACACTAGCATTGCATAGGACTTACGCCTAACTGTGCTCAGGGTCATTGCTGGTATGTTATGGGAATTAAACTCAGGTCAGCCATGTGCAAAACAAAGGCCCTATCCACTGTACTATGCCCAGGAATCATTGCTAATCATGAAAATAGAAGGTCTTTCTTGCACTAGTTTCAGCTACACTGGAATTTGAGGTGGGTTCATGAAACTGGCTCAAGTAGCATTTATCACTTCTAAGATAAGTGATAGGAATGGGACTGGGTTCAGAATTTTGTATTCTTTGCCTAAATGAACATTTTTAAAAGCATATTTTCTGCATGTGACTTGACCCTAGATGAGAGTATTCATTTTCTTCATGCCAAGCAGATGCTTTCTACAAAAAAAAGTTTTAAATGGACAAAATGCATAGGCAGTTAATAGGTAAGATTCTTCTCTTTCAAGAGAGCTTGAAAGAGATAACTGATGGGTTAGAACAGTGTTTAGGATCACAAACCTAGAATGCACCTGAGTCACCTTTGATTTCCATAACCACACAGTCCCCTGATCATTAATGGGGAAAACATAGAAGCCCTCAGCCCTACTGAGATGGCCAAGGTATCCTCAGGATGACATGGCCTAAGCAACACACAATCTTCTAATCTTGCCCTGAATCAGCAACCCGGTTGACTAAAAAAAGAAAAAAAAATCAGTGTCACCTACGACCTCACTAACATCAAAGCCCTCCCAATCAAAATGTAAAAACTATTATTTACATACTGCTCACTCTGCCCCAGGAACTATGCTAAATGATTTGCCTGTACTAAATTTTAATCCTTACTTGGACCTCAACAAGCTGTATTCTTGGACCCATACATATATGGAAACTGTAAGGCTTTCAAAGGTTGAACACAACAGCACAACAGCAATCACCACCACAAGACTGAGCCTCATACTGAAGTAGATATTCTTGGAGGTGACCCTCTCATAAGGCAAAAGCTGTTGGGTTTGGGGTTGTCTCAGGGTTCTGGGAGGTGGGAGCAGAGGCCAGATACGCTATTAAATATTTTGCACATTTTTTTTTATTTCTGGAGGATGAGAAAGATATAGATAATGCAGGTCCTGATGGTGTTTCTGCAATAGGGCCTCAAAACCAGCAGTAGCTGAATCCCCTAATGAAGCCAGGAAGCACCCTGATTCTTGCAAGCTCTGAGGTCATTCAAGGGGTGGTATTGGTGTAAACCCAAGCTTCATAATCAGTTTGAGAATTTTGAAACACAGGAACAGCATTCTACTGCTCAACCCAACAGCTCACAAATGCTCAAATCCCCAAATAAAGCTTTTGACTTATGGAATTCTATTTCATCTATATTCAGAGTCAGCAAGATACCCATTCTGTTTTTTGAGTCTACAGAAAGGATCCTCCAACTTATTCAGGAGTTTTCCTGTATTCACAGGCATAAGAGAACATGAAGACCAGTTCCTCAGGAGAACTGAGAACCCCTGCTCATGTATCTCAGAACACTAAGAAGTTCATTAGCAACAGATAAGTGAACAACTATAACCCCTCCTAGTAAGTCAAGGCCAGGTTCTGAAATCAAGCCCATTTTAAAAATTAGGAAAATGAGTCTTCTTGTTGTATGTTCCATGGTCTAACTAGGACAACCATCTCCACAAGTTAATTCACAAGGAGTAAAAAGAATATTGGGCTAAAGATAGTGGTCAGGGAGATTTTCCAAAGGGCTGGAGCATATACTTTGCCTGTGAGAGCCCTGGGTTTGAGCCCTAATATTGCATGGTTTCCTCAGCACTACCAGGAATGACCTGTGCAACGCATTAAGAATTGCACCTGCCACAGATGCCTCTGGGAGACTCACTTTGAGAAGAAAGAGGCCTACTGTGGGAGAAAAGAGCTGAGGTCCTCAGATAGGAAAAGAAACCATATTAAAAGTTTAAAAAGACTTTTAACAAAAAGGTCCAACCAGGCCACTGCAGCCCTAAGGCATAAACTTGGCCAGGAGGAACACAACCTATGAGCTCTGGTTTTTCAGGGCAGTAGGATGGATGTGTGTGACTATATGTACTACATGCATACATGTAATGCTACTGCCTTAACACCATGGATTTCCCATATTTACATAAATATTTACATATTTACAGTATGTTTTTTAATCATTGTGTGAAGTCTTTTGGTTTAAGTTCAAGTGCTTTAATTTTTCCCTATTTGTAGTAGACTAAACAAGTAAAGGAAATGGAGTCAGATAAAAAAAAAAAAAGAATTGCACCTAAGCATCAAGGGTGTGGCCCTGAAACAAATAATACAGCATTTTTTTTTAAAAGAAAAGTGCCAGTCTGGGCTGGGGATTTAATAGACTGTTGCTACTAACTGGATTTTATCCTTGTAATACAGAAGGTTAAAATTAAAGCAATTCGAGTTTTTTTTTATGCTGTGATGGACAAAAATGATTGATACTTTGGGAGCTACACAATCAATACTCTTCTAACATTGGTTTTGATATTGATTCCTACGTATTAGGCTGGTAACAGTTTGAACCAGTGTTTCAAAACTGTCCCTGGTTTTCCACCCATGGTCACATTCCTGCAGACCACAGGTATGGGAGGCACCCAGAAAATCTATCAAACCTGACATTGCTTGATAATTGGCACTTGAGTGTCATGGCAGCTGCCAATTGGGTTAGTCCTCACTACACTCTTGGTCCTTCGATCCTTGAAGGGGTAGGGGGTGGGCCCAGGATCAATGGCTGTATAAACCTCCCCCAGGTTGTAAGTCTGCTCCCCTTCATACTGCCCTCCCTCAGGGGTGGGATGGGGAGGCTGTGCACAGTGCTGGCTCTCACTAAGCGGATGCACTGGCCTCTTGGGAGATGGAGCTCGTTGGCTCTGTCACTTGTGAGTAATGCGCCAGAGCTCCCTGGTGGGAGGACTCCAGATTATACAATAGCGTGCTTTGCTGTGCAACTGTCTTTAGAATAACAAATCTCCTCTTCTGCTTGTGAGCATTACACTTTAATAAAAACCAAAATAGTGGCCACAAATCCAAACTCTAGCTAAAGGGCATGCTTTGTAAATTCATATTTGTTACACTCTCACCACCCCCTCCCTTTCATAATTCACAGGGAAGGGACCCAGCCTGTGGATTTATTTACTTTTGCCTTTTGGTAGGTAAGGGGACATGGGTAGTTTTTCCACCTCAGCACCACTGATTATTGACCTTCAAGGTTGAATAATTATTTTTTAGATTCTGGGGGTCTTCCCTGTGCACTGCAGGGTGTTAAGCACCATCTTGAATGTTCCCCTAGCCACCGGAACAGAATTGCCACATCCCAGTTGTGACAGCCCAAAATACCTGCAGACATCACCAAATATTCCCAGATGGAGGCACAATTGCCCCTAGTTGGAAACTACTGCATTAATGAGGAAAACAAATAACCAATCCAGTCATGAGTGGGTATTTGTAGAAATAATGCCTTGCAGTTAGAAGTTCTTTCCCAGGGAAAAACAAAAGCTAATCTATTGCTTTATGGAAGGTGTGTAGTTTCAACAATGAGCAGAATAAAAGACACCCCAGTTTCAGATTGTAGCTCAGAAAAGCCTACTCCTTTTTCAGGGCTCTTGGGAGCAGTGAGGGGGTCACAGATACCATGAATAGCCAGACCTGGAAACCAGAGCCAGGACTCAATGGAGTAAAGATTTTCAGTAGAGTTACAGATCTCATCACACCCACTGGCTCAGCTATACTCACACCAGCTTCACGCCTTCCAAACTTAGAGGTGCAAGCTCACAGGTAAGGATGTGGAGGCACCATGCCAAAGGCCAAATTGGAAATAGCAACTCTGGACTGCATAGAGGATGGGCCATAATCTTACAGAGCTGGGGACAGGGAGGAGGTAAGTTAAGAAAGGAAGGAGGCATTCTTCTGTGCAAATGGACCCAGACCACTGTTCACCTCCAAATACTCAGCTTATTTTGAACACTTGGTATGTAACCCAGTGGTGTATAACACAGTGGTATACATCCTGCAGAATTCAAAGAAATGAAAAACATTGCCATCATTTAAAATTGGAATATTGGTGAGTGTGTTGTCTAGTTTAGCCTTTATGGAAAACACTATAGATGCTCAGAAAGGTAAGGCAGTAATTTCCAACATGACCCAGTGATTCTACTTCTCTGCATTTACCTGTCAAACACAAAAACATGAATTTGAAAATCATGTGGATGTTTATTGAGTATAATAGCCAGCATACAAATACATGTCCAATGATAGATGTCCAATGACAGATGAATCGAGGAGAAAACTGTAGTCTATAGACATGACAGAGTACTATGCAGCTATAAGGACAGAAGAAATCAAACAGTTTGTCTGAAAGCAGATGAAACTGGAGAGCATCATGCTAAGTGAAGTCAGAGGAAGAGGAAAAAACACTAGATGAGTTCACTCATCTGCAGTATATAGAGAGACAAAAGAAGGGAATAGCTAATATCAAATGATAATAGAAGCTTGCCCCTTGCATTTCAGAACTAAGAATGCCAGTAAGGAGAAAGGATGAGAGAAAATGAGGTAGACTTGATGAAATATAAATACATTGGTGGATATTCTAATCTACTTTGATGAGATGAGTTTTCTGTATATCAAAACCAGTGTTAACACTATTGTGAATATGTGACCCAAACTATAGTAATTACATTGAAAATACAAAAGCAAAACTGGAATATTGATTATAAAAATTAACAGGCATTAGAATACTTAAGAAAAATCAGCACTTTGAGACACACAATACCAGCAAGCCTGCCTGGCAATTTCTGCAGATTGAGGGTGGCACTCTCTGATTGTGAGCAAAGCATTTCGCTTTGAACAAAGACCCTCTCAGTTGACTTCCCTAACTACAAGGATCCCACAATTGAATTAAACTCCCTTCCTCTGTGTTTAAAAACGTTGCTGTCTTAAACAACCTTTTGTATAGTAAAATGCACTTAAAAATACAGAAGGTAAGAAGCATAGCAAAAGTAAATGAACTGACCATCTAACTTTTTTTTAAATAAAATCTTTATTTAAGCACCATGATTACAAGCATGATGTAGATGGGTTTTAGTAATAAACAGAACACCCCCTTCACCAGTGCAACATTCCCACCACCAATGGCCCCCTTCCTTCTTCCCAACCCTTGCCTGTATTTGAGACAGGCATTCTACTTCTCTCACTCATCTAGATTGTCATGATAGTTAACGGAGTTATTTCCCTAACTGCACTCACCATTCTTTGTGGTGAGCTTCATATTATGAGCCAGTCCTTCTAGCCCTCATTTCTATTGTCTCTGGGCATTATTACAGTATTACACTATTACAGTAACGTCTTAAAAGCCAGAGATGAGATCTCCTATCTTCCTGGGAGCTGGGAGCCTGGAGGTTCTGCCAGCATGGCGTTTGGCAGCCCTCCGCCATGCCAAAGGCCTCTTTAACCAGGCCTAGGAAGGGGTGCAGGACATAGGTCAACTCAGCACCCCTCTACCTCCTTCCTCCGGAACTCCAGGGCTTTTCCTGGCCACATGGCTGGACAAGCCAGCGAGGTGGGTCCCTTGGAGGAGCTTGTTGGTTTCCCTAGGCTTTCCCCATTTTCCTCCTGGCTCCAAAGGGAGGAGCTGGGGTGGGGGCTCTGACCTTCTGGCCTTCTAGCTCGGGAAGGATCTCCTTCCTGGGAGCCGGGAGGTTCTGCCAGCATGGTGTTTGGCTGCCCTCCGCCATGCCAAAGGCCTCTTAGCCAGGCCTAGGAAGGGGTGTGGGACATGGGTCACCCCAGGACCCCCTACCGCCTTCCTCCGATACTCCAGGGCTTTTCCTGGCCACATGGCTGGGCAAGCCAGCGAGGTAGGAATAGCAGCACAATAGGTTCTGGCTTTAGGACTTACCAGGGAAGTTTCCTTATTAAACCTGTCCATTGTGAAACCGCGCGGGGGGCTAGCGACCCAGCGTGGAACACAGTGACAAATATTTGGATATCATTGTGTTTCATCTGTTTGTCATAATCTGAAAGCCGTCCAGGAGCTCGTTTTATTCCTTTACTCCCTCACTCCCATCTCTTGTTACCCCACAATTAACCATTTTTCTGTACTAATGATTTTTGTTTTGGCCAAGGTGATTACATATCTTTCACAGTAATTTTTTGGGTGGAGTCTGAAGCTTCATCAGGCAACACGTCATGGCAAGGTTCTATGCTGTAGGCTTTTTGGCCAAGATAAGGTGAAGATGCAGCCTCGGCTGCCCCCACAGCGTTCTCTCTCCTTCCTCCCCGTCCCCAGGGTTATTCCTGGACACCTGCTCAGGGTCCCGGCAAGGTGCAATTTAAAAGAGACCCCAGGCTTCCTTGTTTCTGCAATGGGATGGGAGGGGACTGGTGAACTTTCAACTTCCAGCAATTAGGAAGCAAACGCCTCTCGGGGAGTCGGAAGCTTCAGCAGGCAACACGGGGAGGACATGGCTCCATGTGCTCTTCGCTTGTCCAAATCACACACCAAAGTGATGTCTCAGAAACACCCCCCTCCCTCTTGACTATTTCTAAAACATAAAAGGGACACATGTATCTCCTTTGTATATCTCAGATGTATTCCCTTAACATCTATAACTCTTTTCGAACATCCTCATATAGTGACAATTTTGCCCACTGGATTTGTTATTTGATTGTTTGATTTTCCCCCTTTGAGATCTGTTTTATAAACAATACTGGTAGAAGAGAATCTCTGTATAGATTTCATGTTTGAACCAAGTTACGGGGAATGTTGGACTTTATTCGTTGACCCCCAGATGCACCAACAATATCTTGTGGCATTGCTTCTCTTTTGCATAGACACATTAAAATGGGAAAATAATACATATGCAAACAAGTTCTTATCTAATAGAGATGGGAACACAAACTTGATAATGTAATTAGGCCTTTTATCCTGAACATTGGCATAATGATTTGGCTCAGGCCTCAGAAGAATGGACATCTCCCACACACACCTGAACAATGGATACCATCTATGGAAACAACCACAATTGTCTATAACATTACCAGGATCCAAGCCTCTACTAGGGAAGACCTACCACTGCTTTGGCATTGACTTACTCCAAAGAGTGCTCCCAACACCCAGACGACTCAGCAACAGTCTGCATGCAGGGCAGATCACTCCGCATTTAATGGTATGCTGAAACTAGAGGATGCTCCACATCAGCCTGACATCGATGAAAGAAATGCACAGAATCTTTAAATATAAGAATCTGATACCAGCAATAGCTAAAGTGTGAAAAAGTTTCACCGGGACCACGGAGAATGACTCGGGTTGGACGGACTTGTATGCCTGGAACCCAGAGTCGGTCTTATGCCAATAAACTTCTCGGGTGAGGCCTTTTTGTAATCAGATCAAGGATTTTTTTCCATTTTCCCCATTTTTCTGAACCTATGCAAACAACGGCGATTGCCACTATCACACCTTTACTATATTTTTTTACTCTTATCCTTTAAGGAAAAAAAAATACAATTTACTGAACTTAAAAAAAAATAACTGTAGTAGAATGCCTGTCTCAAATACAGGCAGGGGATGGGAAGGGGGAGGGGGTAATGTTACACTGGTGAAGGGGGGGGGTGTTCTTGTTATGACTGTAACCTAACTATGATCATGTTACTTAAATAAAAAATATATTTCAAAATAAATTTTAAAAAAGAAAGAGATGAGTGAGACTATTCTGTGTCTATCTCTCTCTCTCTGACTTATTTCACTCAGCATAATAGATTCCATGTACATCCATGTATAGGAGAATTTTATGACCATCTAACTTGTAAACTATAATGTTCCCTTTAACATATTCAACACTTTCTTCATTCTTTCTGTATCAATATGTATTATTCTGCCTTTTATGTTTAGTATTTTTCTTTTTGTATTTAGCTTTATTACATGGGCATGCATCTCTTAATGATTGGTTACTTAGTATTGTTGTGCTGGGGTTTTAGAAAAATAATTCCTTAGAATGTGTCAACTTCTATATAACTATAAACTTCTAAGATTCATCTATATTTGTATGTGGTTGGGATTCTTTGCTCTTATTGTTGTATAATATTCCAAATACTTTAATATATTGATTTCTTACTTCACTTTAGTCCTACCCTGTATATTACCAAGCTTACTCCTTCTCAGAGATCATATTTGTAATGACATTTTTCAGAGAGCCTTGTTCATCAGTTGTCAAATGGATCCTATTTTGTTCTTTTTATCCTATAAACATTCTGATTTTTTTCCATTTAGAACACACTTTCGGGGCCAGTGAGGTGGCGCTAGAGGTAAGGTGTCTGCCTTACAAGCGCTAGCCAAGGAAGGACCATGGTTGGATCCCCCGGCATCCCATATGGTCCCCCAAGCCAGGGGCAATTTCTGAGCACTTAGCCAGGAGTAACCCCAGAGCATCAAACGGGTGTGGCCCGAAAAAACAAACAAAAAAATAGAATACACTTTCTCCTTCACTGAAAAGTGTAATATGTGTGTGTTTTGTTTGTTTGTTTGTAGAAACAGGTATGCCTTACTCTTGCAGCTAGGGAGCAAGATGCTTCAAGACAGAGAAGGCCTTTGTCTAGAAGGTTCATATGCAGATTCTAGGTCATGGCATTGGAATAAATGGCTTTACCCTCTGCTCTCCACCTTCATCTTTCTCTCTTCAAATAAATGTGGAATTGGCACTGGACTATTCTAAGCCAGAAACAAAAAATTGTCCTGGTAATGAAGCAAAAGATGAAGGAGGTGTCTGAGTCACAGGTCCATTGTATTGCCACCCAACTCTAAGTAGGGGGTAAATGTTCTACTCTCATGCTTCATACAAAGTCATAGAAGATCCAGGCATGAACAGTCCAACCTCTGTGCTAATGTAGATTGTCCCAATGGTAGAACATAATTTTCCCCCGAGGAAATAACAATTGGCTGACTCCATCTTCCTTGCTGTTGATTCCATAAAGGCGAAGGACCCAGGATTCTCTCACTGCTTGGATCAAGTATAATTCCAGGGATCAGAGTTTTCTGTTAGAGTCAGAGAACTTGGTAGGTAGGTGAGCAACAAGAAGAAACTGGAACATAGGTTTGGGGAAAACTGTTGCTAAGGTCAAAATTTCCCAGATTTGCCTTGACATTTGTTTCAAACCTGTCCCTATCCCCAACCCCTTGATATAGAGAACACAATCAAGGTCCAAGAGAATCTAGTATTTCTCAGACGCTGGTGGCCTGAAAATGTTTCAGGCAAGCAGGGCCAGGTGTTTCTTCAACCAAAACAAAATCTTTATAAACCACCTGTAGCTATAATAATGCAACTTCCCAGAGAATCTGCCAAAACAACCCATTTGTGAAATGCGCACCAGAGGAACTATGAGAGGAAAATTCTGGGGCACAGCAGCCCAAAGCAATCATTTCAGATGTCCTGATCTAGCTGCCAATAATAAACTAGCAGTAATGATTGTCTATTTAGACTGCTCCAGGGTTGATTGAATGAAACAAAACCATTTAAGAATAAGAGACAACTCATTTTTCAGTTGCCACTAATACTCAAGTTTACCTATAGCTCCTCTCATAAGTTTGTCCAAGTCATGGAAAGACACAATTGAGGATTAACCATGAATGACAGCCCTTTTCTTGAGTGTTTCCTAGGATTATTCTTATTATTTCAGGACAAAATATTTAGTACACACGACCTCCAATTCTATATGGAGGTAACCAAGACTTGAAAAAGCTAGTAGCCCTCCTATAAGTGAGGCATAAATCCCAGGTATGAAACCAACTCTATCTTTTTTAACAGCTCTAGTGACATTTCTTTAATTCTATTCATGTATTTTTTTCTCTTCTCTGTCAACTGTGGCATTGTTCCAGGCTTACTCCTAGATCTGTCCTCTGGAATTATTCCTGAAAAGGCTGAGGGGACCATATGCAGGGGTGGGGGTAATATGTCAGGCATTGAACCTAGGTTGGTTGAGTATGTGGTAAGCACCCTTTCCACTGTATTATCTTTCTAGCTCCCTTGCAGACAATATTTGCCATAAGCATATAACAACTGTGATTAGTATATGACATGCTTTCCTTTCCATCTATTTTCCTTTTATTTTTACTTAGCCAAATTTATTTCAATGGTGATGTTATAAAAAAAAACCACAAATGTAAAATACCAGTAATATCTGTAGATAACCACCTTGACTATAGATCACAATATAAATATAAAACTGCTGTTAAATTTTATCTAGACTTATCTGCTGACAGGTCTTAGCCTAAAGTGAGATTTTGTTCTAAAGGGGAAGCAAAACACAGGGAAATGTGCAGATGTTAGACTAATGTTCTGACTACATTATTCTGCCTAAGACTTATTTCCCAGCCCAAGCAGGAGAACCTGAAGAAAAGTCAAATAGGGGGAAATATGTCCAATAAGAGGTATCAATGGTGTCTAATTAATCTTAAATGTGCCCCCAAATAATTCCATGCATCTTACTGAATACCATATAGTCCTTTACTTTCCTAGAAATATTGCTGGGAACATACCTGACACTCCTAGATATTCGCTAATATTCTTCCTCAGTTATTTAGAAACAATATCAATCTAGCTTATTTTGAAGACTATTGCTCATTTTTTCTCTTGAACTAAAAATTTAGAGGATAAAAAAGAGAAAAAAGGCAAGTAAAAATGAATCTATTCTTCTTTTCAGTGGATTTTGATTCATTCTTTTTTGGATCTATTCTTTTCTCCAAGTTTTCTCTAGGAGAGCTGAACCCTAACTACTGAAAACAACTGTCAAATGTTTATAATGAAGATAAAACTCTGCATTATCCTGACCATGCAGTATTTACAAATAAAGATCACAATGTGATGTGGTAGCTAGTCTAAATGGTGGCATTGGTCTCAGGGCAATGAAGCAGTGGTCTAGAATGTTCAGGAGAGCCTGGCACTTAAACATGCTGGCAAATAAAATGATGAAGGTAGAATCGAGATGCAGTCTCTTTTAGACTATATTTTGGAAGTTATCCTGGAAGATATTTATTTTTGGTTTGTTGGCTGGACAACCAGCCTCCTGAAAAAGCTGGCAGGATCTGAGTTACCCCTCTCACAATACTGGCCACATTTCTTCTTCGAGCAAGGCAGTCAAGAACATTTTCCCATTGCCCAAGAAGAAAAAGTCAACCTATTGTTCTCTGAAAACAAAAAGATCTGGCCTTGAGTCAGTCCTTATCTGGAGCTATCTATAAGTCCTTAGCTTCAGCCATTCTTCTTGAAGTTTCCTTTTTTTATCTATTTAACAATGAGCGGTCAGGAAGGACAACCGTCCTCCTGCCAAGAGCCATTAAAAGGTCAATGATGCCTGTGTTAGGATTAAGGCATCTGATTTAAGCCCTTGTATATCAGAATCAGGAACCAACTGGGTGCTCAGTAACCTTACATTTAAGATTTGAGTGCTCTAATTGAGTAAACAAGAATTCCTCATTGGTATGTAAAATTTCTATTTTTCTACATAAAATTCAAAAGTCAGAATTTTAATCAAAACTTTGGAGCTTCTCTGCCTTTCTTTCAGAGAGAAATACCCTTGAAACAGAAGGAGCTGTAGACAGCTTTCCTTGCCTTCTGGGTGATGGTGTCTTTAAAGTAAACTCCTGAGGCTTATTACGAAACAAATTGCTTCTTAGTCGTGTCCTTGGAGAGAAGTTTGAGATGGATGGGTGTTGGAGTGAAAGCTTCCAAAAGCCGATCTCATTTCAAAGGAAAAGAATGTGCTTTCAATTTTTGATGGTGTACAGTGGCTTATTTTTATACCCATTCCTGAGTCTTTCATTGGAACTCATAATGGCTGTCTGCTGCCACAACAGAGGAGGAATTTTCCACTCTAATAACTGTGGTCCTGTCTCATCTTGATGATGTGCAGAAGGAAGGAGCGTTTTGCCTAGAACTGTAACTTTTGACCCAGCTTCTCCTGGGAGCTTGATTGAACAAGAGCATTTAGCACAGCTTCCCAGACCCCTCCTAAAAGTGGCAGATGGGGGGGGGGGGATAGAATCTGAAGTGTATATTCATGAGAACTAGTGACAACAAGGGCATCCTTGGAAAGTCAGGAACCACGGCCAGGAGAGGAACTGGTGTTCTGAACCATCTAAAAGCCTCTTTGAGAAGGTCATCCAAACAGTGCAGGGGGCCTGAGGTCTTTGAGATGGTGCTACTCTACCCAGATGAAGGCGATGGGTTCCCAGAATGAGGCACTAAGCTGTGCATATTAACTGAGATGAAAGCAGAAACTTGGGCCCGGAGAGATAGCACAGCGACGTTTGCCTTGTAAACAGCCGATCCAGGACCAAAGGTGGTTGGTTCAAATCCCGGTGTCCCATATGGTCCCCCGTGCCTGCCAGGAGCTATTTCTGAGCAGACAGCCAGGAGTAACCCCTGAGCACTGCCGGGTGTGACCCAAAAACCAAAAAAAAAAAAAAAAAAGCAGAAACTTACTACTAACCCACCTCAGAAAGGCCAGAAGAACAGGTGATGCCTACCAATGGGGCATTAATAGGTCTTTGGTCTTTGTTAAGGTGACAACTAGTCTTGCACATGTGATAGGCTGGGAGATAGGGATCTGAATACTCCAAACCCTCTTACCCTGTTGTTGGAATAACAGATTTTCATTCTGTTCTGAATAATTATTCTTTGCTGTTGCTTATCGCTCATTGCATAATGGGCTGGTCCCTTACCCTACCATTTCTCCACCCCAGGGTGTGGTCTTTCACTTCCCAGTAAAGACCATAGGTCTCAGGGAGAAGCTGCTTGTGTTTTTGGTTTTCTACAACTGAACTATCTGTGTGCTGGCCTTAAAAGTAGAAAGCTTGTGGTGGAATTTTCCTGAACCTGTAACATTTCCTTAAGTGGAGTATTTCCTGTGTTGGCATTTGCTGTCTGATCCGTGCACCTATTTCCCAATCTCTCGGGATTGAGGCATGAGGATTCTGCTTCACCCTATAGTAGTGCCCTTTGGGGCAAAGAATCTATGGATGCAGGTGGGCAGTGGAAGGCCCTGTGCTGGGTAGACTGTGGAGTAGAGAAAGCTATGAAAGAATGCCTACATGGAGTTTCCAGACACCTGTCCTTCATCCAGGATGTTTGGATTGTATAGCTGGAAAGTGTGCCCAGTAAAGAAGTATATGAGGGAGAAAGGAAGAAGCAAAAAGCAATAACTATAGGTGAATGAAGACAGGCTGAGTGTTTATAAAAGTTGTAGGAAGTATATCTTTTCAGCAAGCACATGCAGGGAAAACCCTGAAAGGCAATTCCTCAGGAAATCAGGGGAGAAGGTATAGCTGAGTGGAACTCCCAAAGCTGATAGAAATAGTCAGGGAAAGGGTGGAGAATAACTTTTTAAAGTCCTTCCCCAAGAGAACCAAAAATCTTAGAGATCAAAGGTGAGTTTGGGGAGGGGAATAAGTAGTAAAAGTTATGAGATAAACAAAGAAAGGAACCCAAAGAATCTTCAAGGTGACCAAGAAGAGCTCAGGAATCACTCTGGAGAAAATAAAGGAGTCATAGAAGAGCAAAGAGGGAATTTGGCACTTTTCTGTTTCTCTTGCAGGAAGTTGGGAAAGTTTTATGGTTCTACTGCCAGTTTTTCAGTGAACACATAGTCATGTGTTCCTGGGCAGATAGAGGGTGTAGGGAGTGGGAGACCAATTCATCTTTCAAACCCATCACCAAACACCAAAAAGGCCAACAAAACAAAGAAAAGCAAAATAAAATGACAAATCTACAAAGTGTAGGTGGCACTCTGGGTTTAGTAACTAGTCCCAGATAAGAAGTGGCATGATGCTCCTCCGCTACCTACTACATGCTTGGATAGAGATGCCAGCATTTTGAGAGGCAGCCAGACACATCTTTGGCATTTAAGAAATACATGTTTTAAACTTCTGCAACATGAGCTAAGCCCAGATTAATGACCTTTCAGGCTATAGGCTCAAGAATTAGAAATAGTTCAGCCAGGCAAAGAATGTTAAAACAAATCACTGAACCAGAACAAATCTGATTCCTCTTTGGTTCCAGCCACCCATACAACAGTGGCTTCCTCAGTTCCTGCAAGCTTCCATCTCATCAGTCCCCTCCAATCTGGAAGTCATGAGAACAAACACAGTACAAAGCTCAGTAGCCACATAAATGTACATACATTAATGTCTCACCTGCTTCATCTCTTGTAGGTCACAAGTTGTTGGCAGGGAGTTGAATATGAGAAGCCTTGAATATTTTCCTATGTTTGCCAGTTTTTGTGGGTCATGAGGGAGCTGTCAAGGAATCAGGTGACACACACCTGTCAGATCAAATTCCAGGCTATGATTTGTCCTTATCTGCTTCTTGGTAGAATTGACTCTAAAATTGTGAGTTTGGGACTTGAAACCCTCTAGTCACAGATAACCAGTGGAAGAAACCCTCAGATGTTAGAGCATGATCCCACTGGACACATTTCTGTGACTTTCAAATGATGAACTGGTCCTAATGATGGTCCTTTACTGGATTTGAGAATCTTGCTAAAACATCCATACTAACTAATCTTCCATTCACTATTCATTATTTTGAAAAAAAAATAAACACAACAATGAAACTCTCAAATTCTCAAATTCTAGCCCTCCCTCTAACCATCCTTTCAATAAGCCAATATTAAGGATCACCTTTTTTTTGTAAAGGGCAATTTAAAGGAAATCTTGGTTGTGCATAGTCCAAACACCAACATTCTTGAGCAAATGGTGCCTTTCTCTACTCTGGAGATGGATATGGATTACAGAATCCTCATCCTGAATGAACTTAGTCTATGCCATAAATCCCCTATCTCCAGATTCAAAAAAATGGAGAGAAAACTCAGTCTCTGGTCATACTAGGAAAAACAAAGTCCTGAATCCATCATGCTCAGAATTTGCATAAATTGAAGCAACTATGTACTATTATGACAGCAGCTGGACTTTTCTCTAATATATAACAAGTACTTATGAACAAATCATGCTCCTTAGGTATATTGTAAAATTTAATTCATTTTTCTTACAAGTAAAATATTTTGTTTTATTTTACTTTGTTTGGGAACCAAGCCCAGCGATGCTCAAGGCTTACAAAGGCTCTGTACTCAGAAATCACTACTGGTAATAGTTGTTGTACCATATAGGGTTTCTAGGGGAGAAACTATGGGTCGACCATGCACAAGACAAATGCTGCTATACTATTTCTCTAGCCCTAACAAGTCAAACATTGCTATTTATAAAAATGTCAGTAGAAAATCTTAGGTTCCTGGTTCAACTATGAATAGTGACATGATCTTGTCCCATCTCTAGTCAACCCTGACCACTGGCTATACAGAACTTTGAGGGCTAGAGAAAGATGAAAGAAAGAGAGCTGAAGGGAAATGATAGCAGGCCCTCCCAACTCCATAGGCAAAATTAGATTATCTCTGTCTAGAGGCTGGAAAACCAAATATAAAGGAGAACAGCATCCATAAAGCTTGTGATTATATCCAAGCATGGAGTGGGATGATTCAAAAATACTGCTGTCTGCTCTCTGCAGGACCCAGGATTGATTGTAATCTCAGGGACCCTCCATCCCAATCAGGCTCTTCTGGTTGCAATCATATGCACTTATTAACAGTGATATGGCATCCCCATCATTGGTCCCTGTCATATGACCCCACCTCATCTTTGATGCCGTGCAGTCTTGACATTTTTATTGTTTGTGGAAGAGGTACCCATTTTTCTTTTCCTACTGTACCCACAGTCAGGCAAGTTGCATAATGCAGCAAAATTGTCATTCCTGGAACAATGAAACAGTTGTTTGGCCACAGGTATATGCTGGTAAAGAGGCAGAGCTTCTGTCATTGGAGATAGAACTCATAGACACTACTGGGAGAGAAAAGAGGCTCTATCAACACAGGGTATGGCCCCATAAAAAAACTTTTGGGGAAGTTGGGAAGATTGGTTTGCTTGGGTTGAAGAAGTGTATTTTTATGGCACAAGTAAATTGGTAGAGGAATTCAGATTTTTTAATGAAGCAAAAAAAAATAAGCAAAACACACACAACCTATTAGGGAACAGGGAGTCAACAGAGTCTAGGGGGTCTCCTTTCTCCTACTTCATAACTGTGTGACTTTGGTTGACTGATCTAGCCTCTCTATATTTCACTTCCTCATTTGTAGACTGGTTACACAATTGTTCTATCAGTTTACATTTTATTAAGTTTTTCCTACATAATGCATGCAAAGCAAACAGCACATAGCTGGCACATAATAGTAAATCTTTGATGAAAGTTAATTTCTGATACATTTGTATTAGTATTCTGTATAAGTTAGGAATAAACTGTCATAGCTCTTTTATTTGGTGCTAAGAAATGCTGTAAATCTGTGATTTTCAAACTTTTAGATGTCAGACAGCCTTTAACTTCTTAATAATTATTTATCTTTTCAAGAACCTTATATTTATAGTTTGGAGCAATCAGTAGTTATCATAAAAGAAACTAAAATTAGCTAATTTAAAAAGCCATAAATTTATAATAAAATAATTATTGATGATCATGGTAATAAATAGCAAATTTATTTGAAGGTTATAGAATGCTATATGCTTAAAAAATATAATTTTCAAACAAATAAAACAATTTTTCTAGTCCTCAGGATGTCATATGAGCCCACCCTGAATCAAGTTGGAGCCAGGATGGCATTAAGACCTCCTAATATGGAAGTTTGGTTCCTGGTACTAGTGTAGAAAACCATACCAGTTCCAAGAATGGAATCTAAGATTTGGGGTTAGACTGTCTGATCAATGGAGGATTAAGTCAAGTTACTATGACAAATGTTCAGGTTGAAAGGCTCCCTGTAATAAAAAATTTAGAAGTTATCTTATCCCTCTTGGATAAGAACTTCCTTCTATACTTAAGATTTTCCCAATTTTAATGTGCCTATGCAAAATGAAAAATGCCACAGGATGCTACTGGTGCATGTGGGGTAATAACAACAAGTTAAACAATCCCTATAACTTAGTTCTAATCTGAACTCAGATCCCAAGAGAAACTTATTTACTAGAATATTCTACTAAACAGATCTAAGAAAGGAATGGGGAAAACTACCACTACGTAAGAAAATACACCCTAAGAATTGTAACTATCAAGGAAATATATCTAAAAATATACAAAGGAAATATAAATAACCCCTTAAAGTCTTTTGAAATAGTCTGGGAGATAAAATCGAGAGCACAGTTTCAACCTGCAATATGATCTCAGGTGGTGGTCTCAGGTGCATTGGTTGAGATTAAAAAAAAAAAAAAGGACAGAACTAAATATCCAAGCCAAAGTCAACAAAATAGAATCAAAAGACCCAAACTATAACAATCTAAACATAAAATGGTAGGCCAGGGTGCTAAGGGTGGTGGTATAGGATGCACACTAGGAATTTTGGTGGAGGGAGGTTAATACTGGTGGTGGAAATGGCCCTAGTTCACTGTCACTGCATGCCTAAAATCCAACTATGAAAGACTTTGTGATTCACAATGGTTTCAATAAAAATTAAAAAAAAATATTTTGTGAGATATAATTTTAATTTTCTACAATTTTAATATCTCATAGAAGATATGCAGAGATGGTTACATTTTCTATAGACTCTCTTGAATATTGTTATATAGAGAGTAAGTGGATGTAGAAAATTCATGTAAATACTTTCAAACTCAAAACAAATTAAAAACTAAGAGTAATTTTAAAAGGTGGGCTTGGATCTGAACTACAGGTTCAAATAATATTCTCTAATATTATACCAGAACTCAACAAGTAATAGTTTTTCAGAGACTGATTACAATGTGGAATCTGAAATCCTCTTGAAATAAACTTTCAAGTCTATTCAATCTTGAATCTATTTCAATCTTGAAATAAACTTTCAAGTCTATTTGATCTATCATTACATTTAAATAAATAAATCTTCTACCCAGGTGTGATTTATAATACTATCCATTGGTCACATAGAAATATTGACTTGATCTAATGTCCACAGATAGCATTGAAATAAACAACTGCCATGCCATAGTCCCTTGCTATCATGCGCATCCACTGAGAATTTTTTTGTGATTTATTTTCAATTCAAGCTAGTTTACTATTATATCATAATACCCATGTTTCAGTTTACTTTCAGGAAAGGAACCTGGATGTAAAAACCCATTAGATGATACTTTATGGTATAGACTTGTTTTAGTGTTCAATACCATATTACTTAGTGTTCTAGACTCAAAAATTATGATTGTTTTAAGAATGTTTTATGGACAAACTAACCCAGAAACCCCCTTTTCAGCAAATTTCACCCTCATCAATGATGATTTGTTTAGAAATTGGAAAACGTTCTGATCTGACATTCAGCTTTATATTTTTTAAGCACTCTGACCCATTCCACCTGGGTCAGTTTTTCAACTGCAAACTATAGATCTTCATATTGTGTGTGTGTGTGTGTGTGTGTGTGTGTGTCTGTGTGTCTGTGTCTGTGTGTGTGCGCGGGTTGTGTGTGTGGGTGTGTGGTGGCCACCTCTATGTCTGTCTAATGTCCATATGTATTGTAAATAATGTCTGTCTATGTTGTATATAGTCTATCCCCCTGTTATATACTACCATTTCTTTTCTCCCTCATCTGTTTACCAATTTACAAATCGTTTTCTATCTTTTCACTCTCTCTCCTCTGATCTGTTATTTCTCCTTATTTAACCCTTTTTACACTCAGTTCTTAAATCCTCAGGAAGCAGAACATTCTCCCCACCCAAACCCTGGTTCTACCAACTAGCTTCCAAAGCAAAAGCACAGCCTCCCAGCCCACCTTGCATTGGCCTGCTGCTGCTGCTGCTGCTGTTGATGATGATGATGATGATGATGATGATGATGATGATGATGATGATGATTACTTCTCAGTGTCTCCTTTTCTCCCACCTCCCTTTGCTGTGAACTGTTGTTTGCTACCAGATTTGGTTTCTGAGAGACCTTATAACTGAATGACATTTCCTGATTCATGACTGCTGCAAACCATTTTTCAGACTCCACAAGATCACATTGCAGGCTGTAGATGTGCTCTGGATTTTATTCCCCTAGAATATTTCAAAAGACTTAAAAGGTATATGTATATTTCCTTTATATATTTCTTTAGGTGTATTTTATTAATAAATATAATTCTTATTGTGTGCTTTCTTATGTTGATGTAGCCCCCTCTATTTTTTTGGATTTGTTTAGTAGGAAATTCTAGTAGATAAGTTTCTCTTGGGTTCCAAGCTCATGTTCAAATCAGGTTATAGAGGTTGCTTAGCTTACTTTTACCCTTAAATGCACCAGTAGTACCTGTGCCTTTGTTCCTTTTTGCATAGGCACATTAAAATGGTGTAAATCTTAGGTATAGAAAGAAGTTTTTATCTAAGAGGGATAGGAAGTCCTAAATTTTTTATTGCAGGGGGGGGCTTTCACTCTGAACATTTGTCATAGTGATTTGACTAAGGCTTTAGTCAACTGGACTTTGGCTGCTAACCTCTGAACTTTGGATCCCATATTTGGAACTAACATGATTTTCTGCATTAGCCCCAGGAATTGAACTTCTACCAGAAAAGGCCCTAATGCTGCCCTGGCACTGACTTGCTCCAGAATGAGTTCATATGACACTTTGATAACTTAGAAACAGCAACAACAATTTGCTTTCAGGGCAGATTTTCCTGCCTTGCTACCCAATAGTGAGATAAAATCAGAAGATGCTCCATGACACCCTGACTTTGATATAGGACCTGTGCAAAAACCAAGAACTTTAATTACTGAAGCCTGACTGCAGCAACTATGATTGAGGAGAACTTTTCAAGTTACCATGAAGAAAGACTTTGAGGTCAAACAACTTAGTATACCCAGAGCTTGTAGTTGGTCTTATGGCAAGATGCTTCATGGGAAGGGACACCCTGTTTTTTAGTCCAAAGTTTTTTCTTTCTATTTTCTCTGATGTTTGTTACACCTATGCAAAAACTGCCACCCCTTCTTTCTTCTTTATATCTTTCAGATAGGACTTTCACATTTTTCATGGAACCTTGGAATATGAATTACTTTGTTTTGCTTCATATTTATATATTTTTCTATAAAATTAAGAAAGAGGTAAAAAATAGAAAGAATTAAGGCCAAGGGCCAATTGATTTCAGGTGCACTGGTGGGAATAAAAAAGGACAGAATTAAATATCCAAGCCAAAGTCATCAACAATGGACTCAAGAGACTCAAACTTTTAACAATCTAAACTTAAAATGGGCCTGTTATACTGCAGACTAAGGGACAAATTATGAGGATTGGGTTACACTTTGGGAATACGGTGGAGGAAGGTTGACACTGATTGTGGGATAGGTCCTGCTTCATTGTATGTCTGAAACCCAACTACAAAACATAAATCATAATGGTTTCAATAAAAGAAAAAATGTTTTTGAATAATATAACTTGTCAGATTTTTATAAATAAAAAAATATTGACTTGGACCCAAAAACCACACAAAAAAGTATTAAATATAAAAATGGGTTTTTTGTTTGTTTGTTTCTGTGTTGTGTTTTGTTTTGTTTTCTTGGGCTACAACAGGCAGTGCTCAGGGGTTACTCCTAGCTCTGTGCTCAGAAATTGCTCCAAGCTGGGGGTACCATATGGGATGCTGGAGATTGAGCTTGCATTTGTCCTGGGTCAGCCATGTGCAAGGCAAATGCCCTACCACTGTGCTATCACTCTGGCCCCTTGAAACGTTTTGTGCTCAGGGTGTTGGATTCAGGTTTTCTAAATTCCTTTTTTTTTTTTTTTAGTTTTTTGTTTTCTAAATTTTTAATTTTTGCTTGAAAATATGAATTCTATCCTTGGCCACAAATGCCATTTTTCCCTTACACTGACAGTTTATTTTGTTCATTTTATAGAAAATATGTGTCATATTCTGAGGTCTCAATAACCATCATTTGTCAGTCATTCTTTACCAGTAAAAACACTATTTCTTGAAACAGTGTCTACTTCTGCTACTATCTCAATCATAAAAGTTTTACCTTAGAGCCAAATCCATCATGTAGTAAAAAGTACATATTCTTTTCATTTCATCACACTGAATACTAAAAGTGTTTATATTTCATTTAATCCTGGTATTCCTTGAGTATAGATATACTTACATGCAAGTGGTGTTTTGTTTGATTACCTGTAAACAAACCTGCTCATGATAATCCTGACTATGACTTCTGGACCTATTATTCCTAAAAGGCCATCTTGTCTACCTACCATTGATCCCACACCATCCAGTATAAATGTCAACTTGGTGAAAAGGCTGATAACCCCTGAGTATTACCATGAAAAGTCTTTTGACTTTATGGAGCACATATTTCTAGAAATATGTCACACCACATTAATTTTGAAAACTGCTCTCCCACCTTCACTTCATCTCAAGTGTTACAAGAATGCTATTGTATGTTATTCTTAGATTCATTTTACAAATAAGAAATGATTA